>NW_019722978.1:185177-197186 GCF_002891405.2 Cryptotermes secundus | reverse complement strand
TACTTACTTTCACAATGCACTCTCACACTGAGATGGTACCGTTAAATAACCTGGGGCGGTGTATTTGTCCTTGAAACTTTCCAAAAATTCTTGCATTCTTTCACCCCCACCCTAGAACATTGTGTTCGCATAACGGGACGAAATAATGCAGAGCTCGGTTCACACTAGTGCGAAAATAGTGTTAAACTCACCATGTGAAACAAAAGTGAATGAATATTAAACAACATATAAACTTAAAAAAAAAAGCCCCGGTTAAGCCGCAAACCGGTTAATCCGCCCCCGGATAATCGAGAGTTGACTGTAACTATATTCATAAATAAATAAATTCATAAAATAACAAGAGACTGTATGTTAAAATAAATAAAAGTCATAGTTGGTATGTATGCAGATCTAAAATAGATGATTATTTATATCTTTTCAGTTAGTTAATAGGACTTGTTAAGGTTAATTTTAGATACTATTTATAAGAACCAAGATCACCCCTTGTGTTCCATTCATAATATTCATTTAAATTGTATTTTAATAATAAATTTAATATTGTAATCAGCCAATGTACAGTAACTGACTTGTCCTATATCATGTAACAATGATCTATAGAGATGAAATAAATAAATAAATGAATAAAATGAACCAGCAAGAAGAAACTCTTTTAGAGCCTGTTTGAATTTAGTAATATCATTTAATAGATTCCTGATGCCTTGTGGTAGATTATTGAATATCCTAATTCCTAAATAATATACACCCTTCTGCAATTTAGCTAATATATTACTTGGAAAATGTAGGGCAAAACCTTGTCTGGTGTTAATGCTATGTATAGCTGAATTAAATTTAAATATATCTAAATTCTTAACAACAAAAATTGATACAGAAAATATATATTGAGAATGTAAGGGCAGAATATTTAACTGTCTGAACAATGGACGACAAGAGTCCTTATTTCTTGCTTTCATAATAATTCTCACTATTCGTTTTTGGATTTTGAAAATTAAATTACTATGAGCTGAATTGCCCCAAAATATTATTCCATACGACATAATGGAATGTACATATGCAAAATAAATCATCCTTAAACTCTCCTGAGTGATAACTGCAGACAGAATAACTAGCCGCATTCAGCTTATTTACCAAATGATTTATTTGATCTTTCCATGATAAGGTATTATCTATGATTAGTCCTAGGAATTTTGTATTACAAGTATTTTTAATTTGAACATCCTTATAGTTTAGATTTATGTTTGATGTAGTATTTACTTTTGATGAAAAATGCACAGAGTTAGTTTTGTTCAGTATCGTTTTCAATACCATTATATGTTCCACAGAATCAGAATTGTAACACAGTATGCTGGTATCATTAGCATACAAAATTGGTTTTGATATTTTATTTATTAAGTAAGGCAAGTCATTAATATATAAAAGAAAGAACAAGGGGCCATGTATTGAACCCTGTGGCACACCTTGTTTAACTTTCTGCCAATCAGAAATACCCACAGAATAATTATTATTTATTAATGTTCTTTGATATCTGTCACTCAGGTAGGATTTAATCAATCTTCCAATACTGCCATTAATACCATAAAACTCTAGTTTGGATAATAATACATTGTGATTTACAGAATCAAATGTGTTGGTTAGATCACAGAATAGTCCTCCCATTGACAATTTACTATTCAGTGCAAATAAAATATTTATTATTTCTCCAATTCTGTACATTTTAATATTGCATTAAGCATAAATGGAAGGTATTACCAAAAAGACTATTCATCCCACCCAGCTAACTCTAGCATCTGACTGGATGAGAAACACTAATTTACTGCACTGTCATTTTAATAATATTGAGGATTGTGAGACCTGGGCATATTTCTGAGGATACTAATACAAGGTCTGGAAAGATCCTGGAGTAATTTTTAAATGCTTTCTCATGTATATATAAAATGGCAAAAATTAATTTATAACCACATAAATTATTGACCAGTTTCTGTGCATAATTTCCACTAGCAGAAATTCATCATGTTATTTTGTATAGCACAAAAAAAAAGTTCTATTTTCTTTTAAAGACTGATCACCATCCAAAATTTTAGGGTCTTAAATGGCACTAGTATTTCCAGCATCTCAGGTAGTCTGTAGTTGCCATGTGAATGAAGGCAGGAAATTAAAATGTATAACTTTATTGTATGCATCTTGTTGTATATCTATAAATCACTATTATGGCCATCAACACAACAAACTCCAAATAAATAAACCAATGTTACTGTATTAACATTTGTTAATAATTCTGTATATGCTACATGTTTCAATCCACTTGGATCATCAGGCAGTTTTCACACTCATTACTGAATTGTTTCTAATAAGGATCCATATTGGCAATTATATCAATACAAATTTCACTGCCTATTTCTATGTCTCGTTATGTTACTGAAATGTAATACTAGTCATAAAGGTTAAAACACTGTCAGAATGTTATTTTTTTTTGTTAGTTATTAATTAATTTGAATTAATTTTACACTGGAATTGTTTTGAAGCAAAACAAATGTCCGTGGTGACATGTTGCAGAGGAGAGGGTACTTTCTTATCTTGGGAGTGTCCACTGATTTTAGTCCCTTACATACGTGTTACAGGGGCAATTACTCACATACAAGTGATGCTAAGTTCTGTATGTTCTCTTATTTCTTTCTGTGGTGCTGTGGATAGCTGTGTGAGGGCGTTGTATACGGACATCTAGATACTGAGTTTGTCTCTGTTCTATGGTTTTGGTGACAGCCATAATACTATATACGAGTAAAATGTACAAAGGTGGTGTGGTCTCCGATGGTATGAAGCTTAAACAAATTTCATCAGAATCCATTCATTTGTTGGAGAGGCCAGACACATATGAACTGACAGGAGAGTAACCAGACATTAACATTTGAGAATGACAACATGTAAGATGTTTTTCTCTTAAAAATTAAGGAAAATATGATAAAAATGAATCTTACAGAAACAGTTTGTGAGAATGTGAAATGAACAAATCTGGCTCAGGAGAAGGTCCAGTAATAGAACTTTGTGATGATGGTAATAACCTTCAGGTTCCACAGCATAAATTGACCAGCTGTTCAATATGTAACAGAGAAAAAGAGAGAGAGAGAGAGAGACTACATTTCCAACAGTATTAAAAATACCTTCAGAACAACAGCCTTTTCACCAATTTCAAGGATACCATCTCCTTCCCATGTTTTATGTTTCCTTTTTGACTGCTTGCCCCACACTACATTAAATAGCCTGCAAATAAAATATGATGTTAACACTGGTGTACTTAACAAACTTATGTATATGTGGTTAGAGGCATGGTAGAACCAATGGCTATATGTGCAGGGGTAATGTTTAATGAAGGTGGATTACTAGCAAAATTATCAGCATCTCTGACTACATAGTGAATGATGAATTAAAAAGGACGTGGAAGGAGATAGCCATGGCATAATATGAGGTTCCATCCTAGCATTTGCTGAAATGCTAATGAACCCAAAGAAAAAACCTCAGTCAGGATAATGCTAGCATTAGCTTATATGTAACTATATAGTTCCATGAAGCAGAATTCTCTTTCCCATCATGTCCAAATAGGTCTAAAGCCCATGAAATCTCTCTTCAGTAAATACCAAGGGCCTTTTCCATCTCATGCTACCGACCAAGGGGCCCTGATGGAAGAACGAGATGGTACAGCGATCATTACTGCTCACGGGGAGGCTACAGATGTCCAAGGAAACGAAGCAGTGAAAAATTCAGCAGACTCACTCTCTAACGGCGGGGAGCGTCAGGAAGTTCGTACGTCAACCAGAAAGAGGAAGCCCCCACTAAAGCTAAGTAAAGATTTTTTATAGATAAGCATAGCGCTGGTATAATTAGGAATAACAAAAATAATAAATACAATACTAATATTCAAATATTTCATCAAAACGTGCAAAGTCTAAAAAACAAAAAACTAAATATCGATGTGTTACTAACTGATAAAACACTAGAGTTAGATATAATATGCATCACTGAACATTGGTTAGATGAAAAGGAAATAGATTATTATAATTTTGTAAACTACTCCCTGGTTTCAAAATTTTGCAGGAAAAATAAACGACATGGAGGCTCATGCATCTATGTCAAAGAAAATCTAGAAGCAAAACCTTGTAAATTGTTTGAACACTATACACGAGAAGAACATTTTGAGACTAGTATAATTGAACTCACTCAATCCAATACAGTTATTATGTGTGTATACAGAACTCCTAACAGTAACATCAATATATTTATTGAAACTATGGATATAATAATAAATGAGTTACTAAATAAAGATAAGAAAATTATTATGGTAGGTGACTTCAATATAGATTTCTTAGGAAACAGGGTAAACTTACAACTACAGACAATGATAAATTCATACGGCTTGGAAGCAATAGTGGATGTTCCAACGAGAATCAGTTCCAGAAGTCGAACGGCCATAGATCAAATAATATTAAACAAGGGTTTATGGGAATATAAATTTGAGGTTATTGAAACAGGATTTTCTGACCATAGCGCGCAGATATTACAAGTACAGATGCAGCAAGAGAATAAGAATCAAAAAAGGCAAGCCAGAGCAGAGAGAGAATATAGAATGGTCAGAACTTATAGTGAAGAAAATGTTCAATATCTAAATTATCTACTAGACAAAGAGACTTGGGAGCTTGTTTTTAAACAAAAATCAGCGAACAATGCATATAATGAATTTCTAGATACTTTTCAGTATTATTATGAAATAGCAATACCAAAAAAATGGGTAAAAAGTAAACAGCATGAAAACAAATGGATTACCTCAGGTATAAGGGTATCAGGAAATAGACTTCGATTTCTTAATAGGCTAATGAAAGAAGGGAATATATCAGAAGAATTTAAAAAATACTATGGTCAGTACAAGAAAATTTATAACAAAGTGATCAGTGAAGCAAAAAAATTATCTAATAACATACAAATAAGAACTTCCGGAAATAAACCAAAGGCTATGTGGGACCTAATAAAGGAGGAGCTAGGCAGTCGGAAAAAAAATAAAAATATTGAAATAAGCACTGAAGGAGGAAATACACAGGATCCAAAAATTATAGCAAATGTTTTCAATGAATATTATACTAGCATTGCACACAAAATCTTAAACGACAAATCATTATATACAAACAAAGAAGCTAATGACAATGCAGTAAAGTATAACAACAACAGTATGTTCTTAATCCCAACTACTGAAGAGGAAGTGGTTGGCATAATCAAAAGACTTGGTAACAAAAAATCAACAGGTATAGATGACATCCCAGAGTATATCATCAAAAAATGTTATCCCAAGATAATATCTGCCTTAACATATACAATAAATCAGTCACTCTCAACCGGATACTTCCCTGACCAGCTAAAAATGGCAAAAGTGAAACCCTTGTATAAGAAAGGAAGCGAAACGGATGTTGCGAATTATAGACCAGTATCACTAATTTCTGTTTTTTCAAAAATAATTGAAAAAATTATGCATAAAAGACTTTTATCCTTTTTAAATAACCACAGTTTAATTAGTAACAAACAGCATGGGTTTTGCAAAGGAAAAACAACAAAAACAGCAATTGCAGAGTTCATAGAAGGGGTCTATAAATCGCTAGATGAGAAAGAAGTAAGTATAGGGTTATTTCTGGATCTGTCAAAAGCGTTTGACCTAGTTAATCATGACATATTGCTAAGAAAGATGACAAGAATGGGAATACGAGGGGTTGCACTAAAATGGTTTCAAACATATCTAGAAAGAAGAGAACAGAAAGTGGAAATCACATATAGATGTAGAGAAGCGAATGTAAGCATTAACTATCTATCTCAGAGTAGACCCGTAAGACATGGAGTCCCACAAGGTTCTGTTCTTGGACCAATTTTATTTTTGCTATATATTAATGATCTAGAAGCAGGTATTGAACAAGGAAAACTAACGTTTTTTGCCGATGATATAAGTATTTTTATATCAGGAAATAGTGTTAATGTTGTCCAAAGGAAAATAAACGCATTAATAAATAAACTCACAGAATGGTTTGAAAGTAACAGATTAATTATTAATAAAGAAAAAACGATAGCAATATCCTTTCACCAACCACAAAAAATACAGCCAGAATGCCCACCAATAAAACTATATGATAAAGTCATCAATTATACAGAACATACCAAATTTTTGGGAATGTCGTTAGACAAAAAATTAAGCTGGTCCACACATACTCAAACACTAGCAAGTAAGTTATGTAAAATATGTTTTGGCTTGCGAATAGTCAAAAAAGTATCAGGATTAGAGACTGTTCTTGCTTTATACTATGCGTATTTTCAATCCCTGCTATCATATGGATTGATATTCTGGGGCAATTCAGCGAATGCAAAATTGATCTTTAAGATACAAAAGAGAGCTATTAGAACTATAATGCAAATACAAAAAACAACCAGCTGCAAACAATATTTTAAATTGTTACATATATTACCTCTACCAAGTCTGTATATATATGAAATATTAGTTTACATGAAATCCAACTTGAATGTTTTCATCACTAATTCAGCAGTACACTCACACAATACAAGAAAAAAAGACAACTTATTCATAGTTCCATGTAGGACGAGTCTGTGTAAAAACAACTTCAATAATATTGGACTTCGTCTTTTAAACCACTTGCCGCAATATATAAAGGACATACCAGCACTATACAAATTTAAAAAGACTTTGAAAACATTTCTCCTTGAACATTGTTTTTATAGTATAGATGAATTCTTCTTGTTTGGGGATAAATCCTAGTTAATATCAATATTACCAGATAATTCAAGAATAAGTGACTTGTTGAGCTTATACCAGCATGCTATGAATGTATACTGCGCAGTTCTCTTCTGCTTAAAGGAATCAAGACACCATGTTGGATGTGATAGAAAGGACATCATGAGATGGAGGGACGTCTACGTAGGCCGCTTAGAGAGAGATAGAGAATACCAGGCCATCAAGAAGGGCACCAATCTGCTGAGAACATCACATTAGCTATCAATATCATTATTCTAAGGCCACGCCATAGCTTAAGCGATTAGTCGCTGGCTTCCCACCACTGTGATCTGAGCAAGTGGGATTTGTGATGGACAAAATGGCGCTGGGGCAGGTTTCCTCCGAGTACTTCGGTTTCCCCTGCCAATGTTCATTCCATCAAATTCTCCACAAATAAGAATGTAAAAAATTGTAACTATTGTAATTTTAATCTACTTATATATCAAATTGTTAATATTCAGAATTAACTTGACTTGTCATATATCATGTACAATGATCTACAGTGACGAAATAAATCAATCAATCAATCAATCAATCTTGACAAAACACCTGAAGCCAACCATTCACTTCCATTTAATGACAAAGTCAAGAATCTATGGAGTTTTTCTTCTATTTCTTTGATATTCCTTCACCAGATACAGCTTGTGCACTGACTTAACTTTACTTTTACCTTTACTTCTTAATCCAGTCTGTTGTATACTAAGTTTGTGATGAGTATAACAAACATAAATAAAATGCAAGATTCTGTGCCAAGTTTTGTGTTACATGAGGCAACATAGAACATGCTGAAGTGGCATATATGTATGTGATCACTATGTTTCGAAGTTGTTCACTGACATTTCACTCATAGATAAATGTATGACAGTAAATGACCAACCTCTTGCCTTTGTAACGCTGAGAAATAATTTGATTTCTATCAACATTTTCAGCTTTAAGAACATGCACTGAACTTGCTTTAGCTTCCCGTGACATAGCACATGCTGTACTGATGGAAGATACTGAAATCATATCTCCTGCATAATCATCATTAAGAGAACCATCACCAGGACTTGCTGTTCTGCTGCCGCTCAGGAGATCAAGAATGTTTGCTGTGCTCCGAACGGCATTTGGAAATGGGGCAGCTGAAAGATTAACAAGGGTTATGTATTAATGTAGAGCTTCCCACAAAAAAAAAAAAAAAAGTTCTGCTCTTCTTTAGAATGAAAAGAATTAACACCAAAGATGAAAAATTAAAAATTCAATTATATATATTTCGCTTTTTAATAAAATGCATTCACTCCAAAAACACGATTTTGCAGACCATTCAGAAGTGGAATGGGAAGCCAATGTATGCAGGGATTCATTCCACGTCGGTAATAATTATTTCAACGGGTCCATTTTTCATGTTAGGTTTGCTTATGTCATTTTTCTTTGTACCACTGGAACGATGGTTCTTTCACTAACGTTATCGGCGAGGACAAGAAGAGCGGAATCGCACAATTTAACCACTCATTCTTAAACTCAGAAGACACTTAGAACTAGGGGACTTACAGCCGTGATTACAGAAAAAGTATATTTACCACTGTGTGTTGCCCTTGAACTTATTTGTGCCAGATGAAAATGATCTGGCTCCCTTTCTGAACTTGGAGAGACGAATTTTGCGCCCTGACGAAGCGAAGGTGCTGTTGAACGTCGCATCACGAAGCATGCCTAGGATAGCAGCCAACAAGATCTTCCATGTTCATTAACTGAAATGTTTTAGGCATGTACAAACAAACACTCTCACTAAGAACTAATATGAATAGCTCCGATATACGAAACATTTGCTGAACTGATTTGAAAATACTTTGCTTATACTACAACAAATTGTGAACCAAACGCGGATAAAGTATCTTTACAACTATTTACTAAAATTTTGGTTAAGTTAAAATTATACTCGATATAAAAACGATGAAATACCATTCTCTTCCAAAAGTTTCCCGCGTTTGTGGGATCAATCGATCTCCGACAGGCATCAACGATGTCAACGATCACTGTTCACGAAGACTATGACCACTATGACGGTCAAGATCGTCAAGATCGAACTAGAGGAATGTTGTCGTATCGAATCTTTACCGGGGAAAACCGACAGTGTAGAACGTGTAGAAGTTCTGTTTTGTCGTTTATAACCTGATCGAAGTTTAGGGTGAGGACCCACAAAGGAAACTGGCAACCGAAATGCAACCGCAATTTCCGAGAACTGTTAACAACTTGAGTTTCACACTTGTTATTGATTGGAGCAGCACAAAGTGAGGAAATTGCGTTGCCATTTCCTCAATTTGTGCTTCTCCATTCAGTAACATGTGTTCAAATCAGACTGATAACAATTCTCTGAAATTGCGGTTGCGATGCGGTTGCTAGTTTCCTCGGTTTGCACCGCCGTTTAAATTATCACCCCTGTCATTCATGCTATTATTCTGCTAT
The DNA here is from genome assembly GCF_002891405.2 of Cryptotermes secundus. NCBI lineage: Eukaryota > Metazoa > Arthropoda > Insecta > Blattodea > Kalotermitidae > Cryptotermes > Cryptotermes secundus. Next base: position 187,933 of record NW_019722978.1, on the reverse strand, counting down.
GACTTTTGTCAGTTTTGTAACGTGTAGAATAGCGGGCAAAATAAGTTCATATTGACAGGAGCAGAGAGGAGAAGGGAATCAGTATTAACTCTATCGTAAACATGAATTCTAAAAGTGCAGTTTTTACGTTAACTAAGAAACTGGCTCGGTAAGTTAATTGTTTTTGCTTGTGGAGGCGGGTTTGAATATTTCCACCATACCGTTGGAGTAGTGGCAAAGGTAAAAGGTAAAGCTGTCTCTGTGCTTAACGCATTAAGCACTACGCCATGAAGGCGTATGGGGGAGTAGATGTTAGATCCACATTTTCTTGACCTCAGCATTAGTTGGAGGTGAGTGGTCAGCTTCACGCTCTGATGGGAATAGTGGAAGGTAACAAAAAGGGAACCCTTCACCTGGGGGTATAATTGGGCCACACTCACTGGGGGACATAATACAGGGATGTGGTCCTTCAGGTTGGGGGTTGAAAGCAAACTTGACTACCTTGCTCTGTAAAAATTGATTATTGTTGCAAAATCCAAAGAAGTGAAAACTAGACGGTAGATCTAGTAGAATATTCTAAGGAAGGCTATGGTTAAAAAAGGGCTGTTTTGCCAATGATGATGTTCATTGTGATTTGATATGCTTTTATGGACTTTGCTCTGTTGTGGTGAACAGTCATATTTCGTTAGAACAGAGGTTCACATGCCGGTGACTATGGCTGGGATGTGATGCTCTTTAACAAACTTGTTTTGAGACTACACCTCATAACACCCCAGAAACAGTATTCTGCCATCGTGTTTTGTATTTGGGACAATGCCAGTAGTACCAGCTACCGTGACAGTCCTGGTATTGTTTCCCTCAGTCCTCTGTGATAGTTCTGCTGAATTTGCCATGGCAGGTTTATTCTCCTTTTCCGCAGACTCATTCGTTGTCATACTGTTTATTTTATTTTGTATAACCACTGAATTTAATGCAACTATATACCTAGAAAATGAAACACTGACATGGAATAGGCACTAATTAGTTTTGTGAGGCACTTCTGTGACTGTAATTAATGAGTGATGTTTCAGATATTGTGACCAGTGTTTCTTTGTCCACATATTTTGTAAGAAATGATTATCCTGTCATTGATACCTGATCAGTGACATAAAGAACATGGCTATTCGCGTTGAACCTGGAGGGAAATGAGTAGGAAGACTTTGGCTGGAAAGAGGTTGCTGGCTGTTTGAAGACACATTTTCCAGTATACCCAAACTGGGATTGATAAAATGTTGGAAACAGAGTGTAGCTCATACAGAGGTGGTTTGAAGCATCTTACCACTGAAAATAAAGCTCAAGTTGTTTATAATCATACTGTAGATAAAGAAGTATTCTTGTATACTCTTGTAGTTTTATTATTATATGTATAGTCTAAAATCCAAAGTATAAATGATTACAAGTTCAGTAGAATACCGATTATCCAAATTAATTATTGGTCTGAATAATCGAAAATGTGGATAATTGGATTAAATTCTTATCCATGAAAAACACTATTATAATAATAAAAACTAACGTTTTCAGACACTTCAACCCCAACAGTGATGTTTGTTTAGTAGGCACATTCCTTGGTTTTGGTGATTTGGTTGGCAATTCGGATAATCAGCCTTCTGCTGTAGATCAGTATGTTTACATAACTTTAAAGCTTTAGAAATTACCTATAAATCAGAATTGAGATTTTAAGAAGTGTCCCATATCATGTATTGAATTGAATTGAATTGAATTTATTTACATTCTATAAATCCTAAGCAGAACAAGTCAAAAAAAAGGTTACATACACAAGTACAGGCAATTTTAGCTTAAAAATTAATATAACTTAATTTTACATCATTCTCTATTTACATTGAAGTATTCGTCTAAAGAGTAGAAGGAATGAGCATGTAGATAATTCTTTAACTCTGATTTAAACTTTTCAGTATCATTGCCCAAGTTTTTAATACTTTGTATAATGATTCATGGATGAAATAAAATTGAATTGAATTACATAAAAAAAACCTAAAATGGGGTGCCCATGCTCGATTTTTAAGAGATAAGCTATGCAAAGTACTTTATATGATAAAAACATCAAAAGAAACACCCTTGTTTCAAAATTCTGTAGGAAGAATACGCAACATGGAGGCTCATGCATCTATGTCAGGGAATATCTAGAAGCAAAGCCCTATAACTTGTTCGTAAACCTAAATCAAGAAGAACATTTCGAGGCTAGTATTATCGAACTCACACAATTTAACACAATCATCATCTGTGTGTACAGAACCCCTAATAGCAACATTAATATATTCATTGAAACCATGGACACAATAATTAGCAAGATACTAATCAAAGGTAAGAACATTATCATTGTAGGTGACCTCAACATAGATTTCTTAAGAAATGGAGGGGACCCACAACTACAGACAATGTTAAATTCACATGGCTTACAAGCAGTAGTGAATGTGCCAACGAGAATAGGTCCCAGAAGTCAAACAGCCATAGATCAAATAATAATTAACAAGAACTTATGGGAATACAATCTAGAGGCGATCGACACAGGATTTTCTGACCATAATGCGCAGATAATACGAGTGCAGATGCAACACAAGAACAAAAAAGGGCAAACCAGATTAGAGGGAGAATGCAGAATGGCCAGATCATATAAAGAAGAGAATGTCCAATACCTATGCACTCTACTAGATAAAGAGACCTGGGAGCTCGTCTTTAAGCAAAAATCAGCGAATGATGCATATAATGAGTTCCTAGGT
>NW_019722978.1:172578-183173 GCF_002891405.2 Cryptotermes secundus | reverse complement strand
AACATCATGAAACTTATTATACTATAACTACACAAGAATGACATGTCTTATATCATGTATAATGATCCATGGACACGAAATAAATGAAATGAAATGAAATGAGTCCATATATAATGAGAAATATATACTTTTCAAATTTTCAGTCTTGTTTGCGGTACAGTATTATATTATGGGGAGGGAATAACGAATGTGACAAACTCTTTAAACTGCAAAAAAAGGTACTTCGAATTATCATTGGAGTTAATAAATGAATGTCATGCTGACATATTTTTAAAGATTATAATATTTTAACATTGGCTGCACTATACTTTTTGAAGTGATATGTTTTATTAAAAAATATAAGTACTTTATGGCAAAAAATGTGTACATCCATAATTACAACATGTGAAGAAAACTAAATTTACATGTAAATCATTGTAATACAGGTCTTAAAAAAAAGCGTTATAAATATGGATATTGTCTTGTATAATAAGGTCCCTGAGGAGGTAAAATTAAAAAAAAAAATTAACTCTTTTTTAAGAGGGACTTAAAATCCTTTCTGTTAAAATATTCCATTTATTCCGTTGATGAATTTATGTCCCTTAAATTCTGAAGTGAGTGTGTTATGGTTTTATGTTATGACAAATATGTTGTCCTTGCATAATCTATATAAGAAAATGCTGGATGTTGGGTTTCTTTTGCTATTGAATTGTTGAAAGTGGGACGGTGTATTGTATGATTGATGTGTATGAAACTGTAGGTAATTAAGTTTCATAGTATTGTTGACTCATGTATGATATGTATATTATTTTAATATGTAGTAATTGACTTGTTCTATATCCAGAGGTTGTATCTCCAAGTATGGATTCTCGGAACAAATAAACTGATTGATTGATAATGTAAAATACATGACAAAGACATATTTTACTCTTTTATATCATTTGAGCAAATTTTCTTTGTTATTCATTTTTTTTACTGAAAGAATGTGTTTATTCTTTGTATTGTTTTTCCCAGAGACCTGGGCTTCATGGAAACAGTGTATGCAAGCAAATCTAATAAATGTAAGCATCCCATGCTACAGCCATTCAAGTATCTGATTGTAATTGATTTTGAATCTACATGTTGGGAACAAAATACAGATGGAAAGCAACCTGAAATTATTGAATTTCCTGCTGTATTACTCAATCTTAGGACAGGAATGATAGAAGAAGAATTTCATCAGTATGTTCTTCCAGTTGAAAATCCCATCCTCAGTGATTTCTGTGTTAATTTCACTGGAATTGAACAAGAAGCTGTTGAAAACGGAGTGCCACTAAAAACTTGTCTATCTCTTTTCGGTTCTTGGATTAAGGAAGTCTCAGAGAAGAGAAGATTGGTATTTCATATTAATCAGAAAGGGAGTAGTGCAGAAAATGCTTGCACATTTGTCACATGGTCAGGTAAGAAGAAAATATGTGTACCTAGAAATCAGACATGTTGCTGTTAATTAATATTTTAAACAATTGTTCCTTTTCATCATATAAGAATGGTTTTTGTTTACTGTTTCTTTTGTATGAGCATGAAGCATGGTTTCTCCCTTTGTGGAAGGAACAGAAATTGCAGGCTATTGAGGGAGATGAATTAACAGAAGAATGGAGTTTACATAATGAGGAGCTGCACAATTTGTGTTGTTCACCTAATATTTTAACAGTGATTAAATCAAGGAGGGTAACAGGGAGTATCAGGGGGACAAGTGTTTGTAGCATTTTGTTAGGCACACTTTATGGACTGTTTAGTAAGACTAGGCATAATGGAGGAGGATTTGAGGTTATAACAATAGTGGCTACGAGGAGATCTAACTTCTGAGACATAATTCCATGTAGTCTGTTGAAAGTCAACCGATGTTTCAGAGGAAACACAACACTGCTTGCTACCTGATTCATGCTTGTTTCTTTCTTGGCTTATTCTTCAATCCTGAAGTTGTAAGCAGCCTGTTCCACAAAAATCTTGGTTGATTTTCAGTGGACTGCAGAGTGTTATATCACAGAAGACAGAACCCTTCATATTTGTAAATATTATTAAAACTGATCTTAAAGAAATAGGGCACAAAGATGTGGAGTGATCTCCACAGAAGAGGATCCACTGTCAGGCTGTTCTGATGACAGTGAGGAACATATGGCTCCCATATGAACAGGAAATTCTTTGCCAACCTTTAACCTGCTGAAGGTGGACGCATGCACTGTGTAGTTAGAGCTGAGATTAATAACAATGTTTCAGACTGGGACCTGTCTGTGTGTCTGCATAATGAATGTACAAGGAAGCAGCTCTACATGCCAGAGATCCTGTATCAGTGGACTGACCTCCGAGCTATATACAGGGTGTGTGTTCAGCAGCACCTTAGCAGTTGCAAATAATTAACAAATATTGTGAAGTATAAAAACATATCAAAGGTCACTTTACTATCTATGCCTGAGTCTGTGCTATGGCAGAGCATTGCAGTCAATGTGTATGCCATGTCACTGTCCTCTCGTAAGGATGAAAATCATCCTATTTAAGTTAACAAGTACATGTAAATGTGGAGAGGGATAAACAATATTCACTTTAATATTATGGTCTTTGGTGTTATGACATTTTATTGAATGTAGTATGGTAGATAGTTTCAGAAGAACATAATGACTCCATCTTTGGGCACAAGTAGTTCCTCTGAAATGTTGGTACCTATCTACCAGGCTACTCACTGTCATCTCAGAAGACAACAGTAAGAATCTTCACTATGTAATCTTTTCAAATTTAAAAAAATTCATTTTCTTCCCATCACACAATCTAGATAGATTTCTTAATGTTGCCCTTCCACTTAAAGCAATACAGATATACTTATACTATCTACTGTAATCTATCGTAAACAATTGTAAGAATTGTAACTTTATTCGCTTACTGTAATCAGCCAATGTACAGTAACTGACTTGTCCTATATCATGTAACAATGATCTATAGAGACGAAATAAATAAATAAATAAATACCTACAATCCAGCATTACAATACTAGTTCAAACCAGCAATTACTAAAAAACATTAGCCATTACTCAAAAGCACTGACCATCAAGTCAGTCAAATGATTTACCCCTGAAGTTAGCTCTGTAAAAGAAAGAGATGGAAAAGGAGTATGCATCTGCGCATGTGTTGTCTGGAAGAGAATATGCATAATTGAAAAAAATATTAAATTGACATTTCACTATATTCTGTATGAACCAGCACTGGGTTACAGAAACATCTTCTGCATGACCTGACATATCTCCTCCTGTGGGGTTTCCACTGCATTGTTTTCTTTGGAAATCTTTTTCATAAATTTGTTCAACATGTACTCACAGCTGTGACTGTCTATATCCTGCTCTGTTATACCCACCATTGGGTAGACTCAGAATAATCAAGTTTAATTATCAGCCTATTTTAATTTCTTAAGGAAATGAAGTAGGCTTATGAGATCACCATACTGTTTGCGTGTCTTCCCCTTTCAACCTTTGAACCAGCTGACTGATTTTCATGAAATGGGGTATTCATGGTCTGCTAATAGTGCATTTATTTTATTAGAATTACAAATTGTTCTAATTTGTTCAGTTTTAAGTTTCTGAAATTGTTTATAAAATGAAATTCATGTTTTTATATCAGCATTTTGTATTAATACCTCATAATTCTTTTAATCTGCCTCTTATATTTTACAGAAGTTTTACAAAAGACGCCCAAAAGGTCTTCGTGGTGCGTTGTCAGAGCTTGGCCTACAGTTCGAGGGTCGGGAGCACTCAGGTTTATGTGATGCTCGCAACACTGCCCTTCTTGCCTGGCGCATGCTCCAGGATGGAGCAGTCCTCACAGTTACAAAAGGCCTCAAGACAAAAAGACAGGCATCTAAAATGCCTCATTTGAAGACTGACATATAGCATGCACATTGTTTTGGTACCAGTATAAGGTAGACAATCATAAAATCTTTAATTACATACTGTAGAACATTTTACCTGCTAGATTTTTACATTTATAGTCATTCACATACTTGTAACATTAATCTAAAATATTACACATTAAGAGTATTATGATATTTACAAGAGTAGCAATAGTAATACTGAAAACTGTTATTTCCAGATTCAGGTCATACCAGAGAATACAAGAGAATGTAAAGGAGACTCAATGAAAGCAAAAACATGAAAAGAATACCACAGTCTACTGTAGCAATGAAATTAGGACCACTCAGTGTGATCAATACCCCACTAACAACACAAAGGAAGTCATCCATAACTGGTGAAACAAACACATCCATTCTTGTTGACCATGAAAATCACTGGGTAGAAGCTTCATTTAAGAATGTAATGGGATTGCTCAAATTTTCAAGAATTGATGAGAACCATTCCTGTGAGGTCCAAAGTTGTTTCCAGCCTTAGCATTCAGCTAGCACAAAGAAATATTACAACTCCTGATGGAATATTTTGCCATTGGCCTTATTCTAGTGCTAATGAACCCAACATCTTTGTAGGTGTGGTTCTCCTGCTTCTCACAGTGGCCTCCCTTCAAATCAGGGTCATAGTTTCTTCATCCGTCATCAGCACAAATACACAGGAATAGTACACACAACGAAGCTGTTTCTGTGGGGACTTCTCACACTTTCACTTTCACTAAACCTAGTGACCCAGTAATACACAGCTGGATAGTCCTGCTATGATGTGATGTGAGTTACACTGAGTGACTGGTTTTCATCTGCATGTATAGAGAGATGATAAAACAATGCAGAATGTTTCATTTTGCTTATCATAAGCACAGAAGTCTCTCTTGCTTTATGTTTATATGCAACAATGTGGCAAGTCTTGCTGAACATACAGTGTCATAGAAGACCGAAGTATGACCTTCACAGGTTCTTAAAAGTGCGGGAGACAAACTTTCCCTGCAAAAAGTTCTGAGATTACAGTAATCCACAAAGCTAGTACAAACAGAATGTATGACACTCCAACCTGATGGCTGTTTGGCAGTTGGTACGGTTGTCCACCAATCTCATCGACGTGGAAACCCATTGGGAAGATAACCGCAGCAAGGCAGAATAGTACCACTAGAAGAAATACATTTGTTTTTACATGTAATTTAAACACAGAGATATTGGGTTTTCAGACTTTATCCATCGTCCTGGTTTTAAGATAACTAAGAAAATCACGGCGTTTTGGAAGCTGGATCTGTTTCCGTCCTCAGGTGAGGGAAAACACTTATTCTGTTGTGTCCCTTAGAAAGAGCTAGCCTCAATCACTGGAGGCTAGCTCTTTGTAAGGGACACAACAGAATAAGTGTTTTCCCTCACCTGAGGATGGAAACAGATCCAGTTTCCAAAACGTCGTGTTTTTCTTAGTTATCTTAAAACCAGGACGATGGATAAAGTCTGAAAACCCAATATTTCTGTGTGTTATACACCATCGTCAGAATTCTATAGTAACTACATGTAATTTAAAGTAAGTAAATAAAAAGTAAAGCTGTCTTCTGGGATTTGGCACCATGTATATGTGGTGTTAACCCCACATATACACTGTGCCAAATCACAGAAGACTGCTTTCTTCATAGTCACCGCCGTGAAAGCCTCAAATCTTACAAAAGTAAAGCTATTCCTAAAACAGGCTGTGGAGGCCCACGGGGTTGTGAGACATCAAGCCTCTCAAATTTCATAGACAACCTGCTCACAGATGGCAATGGGGTTAGCCTTACATTCCAGTCACCTGTTACTCCCTGGAAGATTCCTGGTACTCATTTCTGTTAGAGGCTGAGTTGACCCCAGGGCCATAGTGCAGCTGGAAGGATTAGGTCAACTGACAAGCAACTCAAGCAACTTCAGTGACATCAGGAATTGAACCTGCGGCCTTCTGGCTTGTAGCACTGTGAATCAATCGTTTTAATAAAATCACAAATTTGTATATTGGGTTATGTGATTCAAGAGCATAGTTTTAGCTCAAATCATTAAGCACAAAACAATAATACCATTCACTGGTGAAAACATAAAGCACTGAAAATGAAGTTAGATTTCTTTATTTTTTATGCCTTTTTCTATCACTGTTATGTCAGTTTATTAGTTTATGTGCTGTCAGATTGGCCAGTAACATTTATGTATGGTGCATGATAGTGTCTACGCTCGGTAGAAATGACCTCTTTTGTTGGATTTGAAGTTCTTGTAGCAGCAGATAAAGAGAGTTCTGTATTCTGGAATATAACATCGTATAGTGCAGTGACTTCCGTTGGAAAATAAGATGTTATATTCCAGAAGACAGAACTCTTCTTGACCTCTTTTATTTTCATTGTTAAGAAGTCAGTTACTGAATTATGTCAATGAAATGGAATACTGGTGAGGGAAGTGATGCAATAACCGTTTTACAATTTTATAAACAGAATAACATTTGTTGTTAAATAACTTGTTCATCACAAATTCCCATTTTGTATTATGTACTTACTTGCTGTGAAGCCAACCCATCGAGCATATGGCACAACATTTCGATCCCAATGAGATGAAGCTAAGAGAATGATTGTAGTAGTGTTACAAATGCAACCAACAAATATGCAGACTAGAGCCAACAGCCACTCTGGTTGTAAATCTGGAGTGAAACATATTTGTGGTCGATTGTACAAAGTCATACAGGTCCACATTAATCCTAGGCGAGTGTCTCCTGGAGAAGAAGCTCGTGTTAATATAACGTGTCACACTCAGCTTCATGAACATTATTTTTTTTAATTAAACCAGCCTCACAGGTTATATATAATAAAGTCTAAAACTTCGTCTCTTATGATGCATAATAATTTTGTAAGTACATTTTGGACTCTGGAACCATAACTGAATAAATATAAATTAAGTGTAAAGTGCATGGTTAACCACTCTGCAATATAGATGACCATGGAATATAAACTGTAAGGCTGTGAAAGCAACATTTTGGAGGAATATGCTGCCTTAATGTACAAGGTTGAAGTGTGTAGGTCCAGTAACTGCCTTTGTTACAGAGGCAAGTTAAGGAACCAACTCTAGTCCTGAACGTACACTTCAAGGCTGACGGTGGCGGCAGCATGTTCTTCCAAAATTTCGGTATTCGCCCACAAAACTACACGATGCCACAGCCCAGAGGACAACAATGTTAATAATCACAATTTTGAAAATTCATTTATGGGGTTACAATTACATATTTACCTCCAACGTCTGTGATTATCCAATCTGGCATTGCTAAACTTACGATGGCAAAAACATCTGCTGCCATGAAGAGCGTTCCAGAAATTAAAGTTAATTTATCCATTTTTAAATCCCTTTACTGCTTCCAGCTTTTTACAGTTTCATTCCTGCCTACAACACGAAGAACACGAACACTCAGAATGCTCAGAATCATGGCAACCATGATCCTCAAACTTCGTACACATGTAAAATAGTGGAGGGTACCATCTTTCGCTGTAATATACAGAAATGTGCTCAAGCCCCACAAATATTTAATTTATTATGTTTTATTAATTATACATGCTTTTTCATAAAGCTGTGTTAGGTCACGGACTTCAGGAACCAATTGCAAGAAATAACAGGGCTGTTCTTAATTTTCGTTTTACCTAATAAACTCACGATGTTTGGTAATGCATGGTATAGTTTCATTCATTTTTATTTCTTTTAGGCAATTTGGACCCCCACACTGAAAGAGATTATTTAAAATTCCGTCAGAAGTTTCTTGTGGCGATATGTTTTACTCTAGTTGAAGGTATGCACTGGAACTGGAATGAACCACCAGCAGAAGTTTGAAGCAATTTCGCGGAACTGCGTAAATAAGATGTTTTCATCTAGGAAGCCGTGATATGAAGTCTGTTGTCTGTTTTTCGGTGGTATTTTTTTTTTATGTCGATTCAGGCGGATAAAAATGCCAATTAAAGTAATAAATTAAGTACACACTGGTTTACTGATTTACTCATTATTTTTGTAGAAAATCTCAGTGACAGACCGAACGTTAATTCACTTAAGCGTAGAAAGGTAATCGCGTGTTCGTCAGTAATTGGATGTGGGAGTTGTGTATTAATTTTAATGGATAAATGATTTTGGATATTTGGATCTCTAATGTTATAGCGCCATATTACCTTTATATTTTTGGTTGAAGTGAGTATCTTATACATCGTTTGAACATACGCAGAATACAGTGTCTTGGATATTTACGCTTCGGAGTTCGCGTAAATTGATAATTTGTTGAAGCCTCAGTGTGTTAGCTGGGAAACCGATGGTATTCCTTTTGTAGTGTTTAAGATCTCGGTTGCCGGATATACCAGTGTATTGTCATTTCTTAATTGAAGGGTAGAACTAAGTGAAGTTGGCACATAAATAAATGGATTAACACAAAGTAACAAGTGCAAAAAAAGTGAGAACTTCAAAACAAATTTCCAAAGGAAATCAAGAAAGAGGGGACCATGGGAGTTTACTTGTTTTCACAGTTATTATTGTAAGGCATCTATAGTACTCAGGTTTTATTGATTTCCTTAGTGTTGTATATATGTGTCTGTTGTACAAATTCATGAAATGATAGAAAGAAGAATCGTTTTTTGTTTGTAGATTTGTGGGATGCAGAATGACTCATGTGGTGGGCCTAAGTTGTCAGTAGGGTGGTGTGTGTACACAGTACTTCAGACAGCGTGAGGTGGTTACTATGACAAAGAAGGAGCTACTACTGATTTAATTTTTCATGGTGATCAACTGACATATATTGTAAGCACAAGGTTAGTATGTAATGGTTGAATTAGGTGAAGGTTTGATTAGATATCCATTTTTAACTTGGTTTTTAAAACGTGTTACATTTATAAACTTAATATTTATAATGAGTATATTGTTTTGTGTATCAAATTTAAAAACAGTATTAAAACAGTATTTTTTTCCAAACTTATGGTAAGAAACAGAATGATTAGAAACATGTTTTATTTGCAGATTGAAGTTAAATGTCAGGTGGAGGGGTGGGGCAGGGAGCGGTGTACTCTCCACTTCCACAGTCAATTAGTGATACAGATTCTACAGAAGAGGAGCTTAATAACATTGTTCATCAAAATGACAACAGGAAATTTGTTGTAACGAATAAAGATACAGTAGATAAGCATAACGGTATATGTTTTTCATTATACATAATAACTATATGATTGCAATATCCACACAACTTTTCAAATGTCTGAACAACTCACTGGGTTAAATAATTAAAAAAGTACTTACATAGTATATGTACTTTTGTATTTATTATCCTTGCCTCTGGAATGTCTTTAGGCAGGTTTTCTATGAAAAATTTTAAATTGCAAAACAAAAGAAAAGAATTCTAAATTACTGAATCAGATTATATACTGGTAGCTTAATTTAAGTGATGCAAGTATAGTATGAAATTTATACAACATAATTGGTGTAACATTTTACACAAAATGTTTGAGCAATGCTACAAGTATTAAAATATTTATTCTCACACTTTCTCATTATTGCCATAAAATGCTTTCCTTCCCTTTGAATTGTACTTCATTACACTTTTCAGTATCATTTCTTGTTATTCTTTATAAATGTTTGTTTTATTTTTTCTTATTAAAATTTATAATTTTCTTTTGTAATCAGTGTGTATTTAATTCTTTTCTGATGGTTTTATTTTTTAGTTTTGAGATCCTTACAAAAATTTAGACTTCAAAGCAAAGTTAAATACATTCATTAAAAAGAATATTAACATCTGTAATAAGTTAGATTTCAAAATACATGACATATGGAATATTTTTTTAGGTAAAAAAATGGGTGAATATCGGCCATTGGGACACGATGGGGAGGGTGAGATCTCCATAAATGGCCTACCAAATCGTGATTTGGTTGTCAGTGATGAGATTCCAATCATTAAGCCAGATGGATCGCTCCCACGTCACTTGGAACCAATGTCTCCTTTACGTAAAATTAGCTTCAGTCTTTCAATTCTTCTGTGTGGACTGACCATTGTTGTATTCCTGTGGCTTCTTCCTTGTGACTGGGCAACCTGCCCATCAGTGGCTCAGAGATCAGGCGCCAGATCCTGGGAGAGAACATTGCAGGGTTTAGGTGAGGTTATGTGTCATTTTTAAGTTCTGTGGGTCTTTACAATTTTAACCTTTATCGGACGAACGTCATCATATGATGTCGTTAAAAGTTAGGGCAGCTGGCCGAACGTAATCATATGATGTCGCGGATTCCACGCGTGTAAGGTTTTTTTTTAATATTATATTAAAAATATAAATTGTTGTTCTATTTACATAATTTTTGGTCATCACCTTTATAAGGAGACAGCCTTCGTTCTTGCATGATCTAATGTAATCTAGGGACGTCATATGACGTTAAAAGTAAGGACAAATTTAAGAACGACATCATATGATGTCGCGCATTCCACGCGTGTAAAGATTTTTTTTAAATTAAATTTAAAATATAAATTGTTCTTCTATTTACATAATTTTTGGTCACAACCTTTATAAGGTGACAGCCTTCCCTCCTGCGTGATCTAATGTAATGTACTGACGTCATATGGCCGAACGACCTCATATGATTTCGCGCATTGCACGCGTGTAAAGATTTTTTTAAAATTAAAATTTTGCTCTACTTACGTGATATATGTTCACCATCTTCATGAGGA
>NW_019722978.1:98704-172100 GCF_002891405.2 Cryptotermes secundus | reverse complement strand
GAACCCAATATCTGCTTCATGATGTCATGGGTGGCTAACCTTATATTGCGATGTTTCAAAATCGTTACAAACACAATGGTTTGACTGCAATGAATGAACGAATGACCGATCTGGCAACACCATATTCCGAGAATTAACTTCTGTGTTTATCTAACACATTAGGCAGCGAGGAATTTCAGACGCCTACAGTCGTGCATAGCGACATGTCCCATACGATAAATAAGCTACAACAAGAGATACCATTGAATGTGAAGTTGCCACAAGGACTTACACTGCTAAAACGCATGGTGCAGAAAATGTATTACACTGCTAGAACGCATGGTGCAGAAAATGTATGAATTTCGGGAAATTTTATTTTGGGAATCAGTGTAAAATTTTTTTACAGATATTAAAATCTGTAAATTAGAATATCTGATTCTATATTCTTTCTACATTAAAGGAGCATTCATTTCGTTCGTTTATCATAAAAAATGTAGAAATCACACCATTTTTAGAAACATGCTTACAATTTCATTGCTCTAGAAGGGCGGGCATTTAAATAAACTCCGTCCAGCTGCCCCTACCGGAAATTAAATGGCCCGTCCGATAAAGGTTAAGGGAACTGTATCATAATTGACACTGTAATGTTCTATATTTTTTAAGGGATACTATATCCTACTTGTCACTGTAGTCACATGAAATATCCTAACTTCTTAGCTAATTTTTGGTATTAGAACAGTATCACTGATACTTCAGTCTGTTGTTGGGTATAATTCTGCACCAGTTCCATCCATTTCCATCTCCTCACTCTTGAAAGTGACAAATTTATAAGACGTTTTATAACCAAAATTTGATTTGTTTATCATCTTGTCCAGTCCATCATAACCTCTGTTCTAGACCCTGACAATTACAGGTGATCTGTATAGATCATGAGTTCCTTGTTATTTAAGTTCCTATGTCACCCACTGATTTCATTCCTCTTAGGGCCAAATATTTCTACTAGTGTACTTTCATATACTCATACTTCAAATGTTTTTCTCTTAAGGTAAGATGTTACATTTCACAACCATAAAAACAGCTGGTAAAATTATTGTATTATGTACAAGGTGGTTCAAATATGAGTGGGACTGATTTTTTTTTTAAACCAAAATTGCCAAACTTACTTGCACATCTCAGTCTTCAATGTACTCCCCTCTGGAGTCAACACATTTTTTCCAACATTCTGGAATCATCCTGATGACCTTTTCAGAAAAGTTTTGTGGTTGGCGACGTATCCACTCCCGAACATTCTGGATGACGGCGTTGTTGTCAACAAACTGCATGCCTTGCAAGTCTGATTTGAGCCTTCTGAACAGGTAGAAATCACTTGGTACCAAATTGGGACTGTACGGCGGATGTGTCAGAAGGTTCCATTTCAATTTCTGGAGGGTTTCCATTGTTTTGGCCGTATGGGGGCGTGCATTGTCTTGAAGGAAGGATACCTGCTTTCCACCTCTCTTCCGCTTGGATTGGATCTTTTCCTTCACGTCTGTTGCCAGGAGGTCTGAGTAATAAGCTGCATTGACTGTTCTGGCCATCTGTCAGAAAGTCTATATGGATAACCCCCTGCCAATCCAAGAAGAACGTTGCCATCACTTTTCTTGCTGAATGGCTCCTCCGCACTTTCTTGGGTTTGGGAGAACTTGTATGCCACCACTTGCGTGATGATTGCTGGGACTCGGGAATGAAGTAGTGCACCCACGTTTCATCGGTGGTCACTGTAGACTTCAAAAATGCATCACCTTCATCTTCAAACTGCTGTAGGAGATGACTGGCAACGTGCATGTGCACCATTTTGTTCACATCTGTCAAAGTGCGTGGTACCCACCGTACATTCACCTTGCGATAGTGCAAGTGGTATTTCATGATGTCTTCTACACACCAACACTGATGGACAGCATTGCTCCAAGTTCCTTGATAGTGATGCGCCTATTCTCACGAATAAGTGCGTCTGCACGATCAATGTTTGGCTTGGTGACGGATGTTCATGGCCGACGATCATGCGGTTCATTCTCCACGTGCTCTCTGCCCTCTCTGAAGCACTTACACCACTCAAACACACGGGTCCGTGAGAGACATTCTTCCCCATATTGTTGTTGGAGTCTGTGGTGAATTTCAGCGGACGGGACGTTTTCTCCAATGAGGAATTTGATCACAATGCATTGTTCCATGCTTCGCGGTACCTTCTGTTCACTCATCACTCTAGCAACTTCCAGACAGGACTGAACAGGTTCTAACCCTAACAGGAGGGAGGGTGGAGGTTGTGGCTTCACTCTCTCAAGGTCGCACAGCTGCTGCGCAGTGCGGCTTGTTTACAAAAAAATCAGTCCCGGTCATATTTGAACCACCTTGTATATCATAGTCTTCATTGTTCTGGAAAGTACATATTGTAACAGTTTTTTTGACTGAATAGTAACAAGCATGTTCTGAAATTGTTTTTTCCTTATTCTTATTGTAAACTTAATTTTTGTTTGATAATGTTTTCTTTTGATATTTAGATTGGAGCCAGGGCAGTGTAGTAATTTGGATGATTAGCGTTTGATTCCTGACGGACAGAGATGTTTCTCTTTTCTCTGCCAAGTGCAGACTGGCTCTGATGCTCACCCAGCCTCCTGTCCAGTGGGTACCCAGGGTTCCTTTCCCAGTAGTAAATTAGCAGGAGCATACAGTTGATTGCTCACCTCCTGGTAGTGCTGAGGTTAAGAACACATGGAGCTGTAGATCCCCTCCCCCACACATCATCAAGGCATGTTGCTTAATTAAGCATGGACAACTTTATTTTACCTTACCCAGATATTTAAATTTTGAAATATTTAGAATTGTTTGTTGAATTAGAATATAAAAAAATTAATTTTGTCTGTGGTTCAGTATGGGTATGAAACTTGGTCTCTGACATTAAGGGAGATACACAGACTGAGGGTGTTTGAGAATTGGGTGCTGAGGAGAATATTTGCACCAAAGAGAGCTGATGAGGTGGGAGGTTTGAGAAAATTGCATAATGAGGAGCTTCATGACTTGTACTCTTCTCTGAGTATAATTAGAATGATCAAGTCAAGGAGGATGAGATGGGTAGGGCATGTAAACGAATGGGGAGAAGAGGATTGCAAATAGGATATTGGTGGGAAGGCCAGAAGGAAAGAGACCACTAGGAAGACCAAGAGGTGGGTGGGTAGGTAATATTTAAATGGATCTTGGACAGTGGAGGACTCTTGTGAACACAGTAATAGAACTTCAGGTTCTTTAAATTGCTGGGAAGTTTTTGAGTGGCTACACAATTGATGGCTTGTAAGGAAGGGCTCAGCTCCATGAAATTAGTTTATTTGTAGAATATAGTTATGTTTTGGAATTTTGAGATGACTGTAATAATTATTATGAATTAAACGTGTTTTGCAATAAAGTTGATTATATTTGTTTAAACTGAGATAAACAACTCTCCAGAAATTTGGTCCAATGTTCACTCAACAATGAAGTACAGTATAAGAAGAAATATAGTGAATACAAATTACATGTTAAGTCATAAAATATAGTTGCGTACTTGTCAGATGTACATGGCATGATGTATTGAGATTCAGACAGATGCAATCACTGATATGTGTGAAAGAAATAGAATTTATGGTTATTTCACAGAGCTTAAGGGAGGAATTAGTGTGGTGGCTGGAGTCCCAGGTCGAGGTCGAAATTTGGTATTCCTTGCACGAGGTGATGTTATCAATGCCGGCCAAACAGATGAGGATTTGAGGGACTTCCCTGCAAGTGGAGGTGGACTCGTATCACTGATTGGGTCTACTGGTGAAGTTGCCTGGTATATTCACTTTCATAGAACTCCCCATGCTATGGATTGCTCACTTATAGATGTCACAGGAGATGGAGCAGAGGATTGTATTGTGGTGGGGACTGGCAAACTTCTGGTGGCTGTTGATCCTGTACCAGGTATGCTGAATTGTGTTAATTTGTAAATGTGCTTTTTTATGTGCTGTAATGTTTTCTAACAATTTTAGCCTTCAGATGTGTCTGAATGTCTGAAATTAGTCACTGTTTCATGTTGCTAATACAGTCTCTGAAAATGGAAAGTGATTTCAGAGAAGTAAAGGTGGTTGTGTTTTTATTTGAACACAAAGACTAATGTTACAGCTGAGCTGTTAACATTCATATTTTGAATGTTCCATGTTTGATAATTGGCCCAGAGGCTGTCATGATTGACAGTTTTCATGGGTTATTCTTAGTATCTCCAGGCAAATGCCGAAGTAGTGTGTCCACTTCATTCCATGGCCTTTTCAGTTTGTCTTCCCATCTGATGATGTATATACTTCACAGTTTTGACTAAGATTTTGGTTTTGGTTCACCAAAGCTCATTTTAAAGGACAGTCTGTATAGAACTAAATTTTTTATTTTTTTTTAAAGTTCTTTGACTGATCTCAATTAAACTTGATATATGAAACTTCTAATGTATGTAATCATATTTTTCATTCATGTAATTCATTCCAGGGGTTTATTTTATATAAGGACATAAATAGACTTATGATTGTGTACATTTGGAGTCCTTTGACAGATTTTTATGAAATCAGTATGTGACACGTACAGGCCTAAACATATTTTTTGGTGTATCTCATTAAACTTCATGTGAAAGAAAATTCTCAAATAATTGGTGGTATTTGTAAAGTAAACATGTTATGTCTTTTACAGTATCAGCCCTTGTGCTAATTTATTTTTAGAAAACATTTGTATAATAAAGTACCTATTAAATGTGGCAGTTGAAAGCATTATTCAGGTCCCTGTAATTATGTATCACACCCTTGTGCGGTGTATTAAGGACTTTACAAAATTTAAAGGAAATTTTAATACAAAATTTTATTAGATTTTATTGATCTATATTAAGTGAACTACAGTATGTGCTATTTTAGTGCATACCAATTGACTACGAGTATGACGTTTTAAATCATGAAACCTGCAGTCGCATATGCAACGGATGGACAATATTAGTGCAGTGTAGCAGTTTTAGCATAGTAAGACACCTGATGATGGCCATTTAGGGCTGAAACATGTTGGCTCGAAAGTGAAAGTGAAAGTGAAAGAAAGAAGGAACAATTTGTTGCATTGTTGATGGACTGTGTAGTACAATAAACAGTATTAGATCCCTGTAATCACTTGTCAGGTACCTGACATCATCTTAGTTTACAGTCCAATCAAATGTCTGGACAGTGGACTGGTAGCAAATGTAAATCATGTAAATCGTAGTCTCAAGGGTGTAGTCGCTCATTGTATTTAATGTATTCTAGGTAATATAGTGTGGTACCTCCACAGTCATCGTAACAATAACAGAAATGCAATTGATCTGGAGTTCCCTATTATCC
Source organism: Cryptotermes secundus (assembly GCF_002891405.2). Classification (NCBI taxonomy): domain Eukaryota; kingdom Metazoa; phylum Arthropoda; class Insecta; order Blattodea; family Kalotermitidae; genus Cryptotermes; species Cryptotermes secundus. Next base: position 166,731 of record NW_019722978.1, on the reverse strand, counting down.
TGCCTGATCTCGATGGAGATGGTGTGAGAGAGCTGGTCACAGTGTGTAGCTTCAATGGTACTTCTGAGAGATCTGCCACTGTTTCTGATCGCAATAACTTTATTGTGATTTCTGGAAAGATGGGGGAAATCATAGGACAAGCTGTTCGTATTGCCTCATGTACTCGTATTCAAGGCCTCTCTGTGGACAGGAGCTGGAGCATTGTGTATACATGCCAGAAAGCAGATAAAGAAGAAGGTGAGAAAATATGAAGTTGTATGTTAGTGCCATATTGCAATTTTCAACTAGTATGTGGAGCACATTGGGCTACCTTCAGTGATGACAATGTGCTGTAGTGTGTTGGTTTCTGATGTGTGTAAATGACAGCTGTGTGTTGATGTTTATATTTGTGGGTTGCGAGGCATTCTTATAGGTAGGTACATGGCCAGGAAATTGAAATGTAGAGCCATTTTTCTCACTTCTATTCAAATGTAGCCATGCAGTTTCCCACTGCCTTACTGTGCAGAACTGTAAATATTAGTACCAGGCCATAAGTCATTTTATGTTGAACACAGAGATGACAAACTTCTCTGAGACATCGGCAATCTAGTCCACCACCCCATTATATCATTTTCTGAGAATGAAAACAGGATTAGTTAGAAGCCACCGCAAAACCTTGAAGACTTTGTAGAGTAGGTTGCATGTCTGTTTCATCTGCTTAAGAGTTCATAGTTGAGATGGTACCTTAAAATATACCACAGCAGCTTGCAAATCCTTCCCACTTCATTATTTTGTAATCATCCTCCAAGTCATCACTGCTTGATCCATGCTGTTGAGAAAACATCATTAAGTAAACTGAGAAGTCATGTGTTATTGATGATCTGTTAAGTGATATTGGAAGTTGAATGTGGATTGACAGGTAGATATAAGAGGACATTCTTTTTGTTCTTTTATTCAATGAATGTATTAAAATTCAAATGTAATGTGTAATTTGTTTCCATGTAAGACAATGAAAGTAACTGAAACTTTGATATTTACTCTGCAGTGTCCACTGGAATAATCTCAATGCAGGAACTGTATGCAAATGCCACACGCAAGCAGCTGAATATGTCTGCCTATCTGCAGAGTCCTCCACTCAAACAGCATCAAGTTCTGGGTGTATCGTCTACTGTCAAGAAAGTGAATGGTCGTTGGCTGACTCTAGTGAATGAAGGGCACTGTCCAACCCATTGCAATGTTTCAGTTAAAGTAACAGATGAACGGCATGATAATGAGACTGTTTGGAATTTCCAGCATGATAACACTTATGGTATGGTACCTGCTGTTCTAGTCTTTAACAGCCGTTCTGGAGCTTCAACTCTCGTCGAGCCGGTTAGTGGGTTCGTGTTGAAATTTTGGACATGGACCTCTGCTAACAGTCACTTGTCTTCGTCCATGATAAAAGACAACAATACCATGAGCACAGTATTCAGCAATCCCCTGTTCCGATACCGTTTGAAAAGATTTGTGAGAAATGGAAAGTGGGCTGAAATGCATATTGGGAAAGAGAGATTTAGCCGTAGTGTTATCACACCTCTGAAACTAAATGTAAGGAATGGGAGCAGTGTCCAAGTGGATTTACATCAACTGAAAGAACGAGTGGTACTTTATACATTCAACGCTACCGATAACCACATTGTGAATGCAAGTCTGAACGATGTCACACAGTTGTGCTCCAGTCACGGCCCATCAGAAACGGATCAGCTTTGCCAGCCAGACCTCAGCTACCAACAGCAGTCATGTATGTATAGCTCTTTATATTTTTATTATGGATAGTTTTAATTTTAAGCTGCAGCTCCAATGCTTTCACATTCTATGGTCTAACTGTAATTGTAATTTATTTCAAGTTCCAGATGATCCAATAAAACTGGTTACAAACCATAGGATATAGAACATGTCAAATATTAATTAAAATATGTCAAGATAAATAGAAGAACATAAAAGTACAATACAATCATAAGTACAGTTCAGGTATAAGTTGAGCTCAAGTAAATAATTAGAACATGTCAAAATTATAAAGCAATAAAATAATGATAAAAAGACAATAAGTATTATCATAAATACAATAAAACTATTATACAGATAGACTCATATAATTCAATATAGATTAACTAACATACTATTCATATAAAACCATTAGTTTACAACATCATTCATTAACACTATAATATGTGTAAATGTAAGGTTTATAGTAGTCTCTGTTGTTGATGGTTGTATTCCTCTAATTCATAGAACCCTTAAGTGGGAAGAAGAAACAACTCTAGATGTTTATACATTAATGTATTTGACCCAGTATTTCATTATGTCACTGAATGAAAAATATTGTGCTTAGATACCTAACCCAGTTTTTATTTGGTCCTTTTAATAAGAAGAATTTTGTGCTGTGCTTATCTCATTTTGACAAAATTTTTACTTAACTCTCTTTTCCATAACATCACACATTTTCTTTATTGACCCTATTGCTGCAGTGTTTGACTGAAGTCAAATAAGCACCTTATACTGCGACATTGACACATAAGAGAAGATCTCCTTCTGCTGCGTCATTAGACTTCATTCACTGGGGTATGAACATATATTTTTGTTGTATATTTTTTCTTATTTTTACCTTAAAATTGCAATACTTTAGGAAAATGGTGAGAAAGTAATATGCAGCAAAATAGTTAAAATTGAAAGATACTAATCTGAAATCTGGTTGACTTTGTACAATTGTAGGGCCAATATTACATGACTTTACACATCAGTATGTCAGCTGGCTTGTTACCACCTGAAACAGTAAAGTTATAGGCTGGATGACTGATGGATGATTTCCAGCCAAAGCAGAGGAATTTCTCTTTGCTACTACACACATATTGTCTCTGGAGGAAATGATGAGGGCTTAGTTTCTTCAGTTTGTCTGTTATCTCCTTGATAGATGCTGATTCAGTATTTTTAATTGTTAAGCTCCCAAAAGAATCCTATTGTCATTCATGTCACTATATACTTAATATGATTGTATTTTGCTGTCAACACACTGAGGACTGGTCACATGATATCATGCTTTTGGCTTTTAAACGTGGCGGACCGGTTGCATGATATAATGATTTTAGGACACGTTAGGTTGTAACACACTATACCTTGCTCTGGCGCCACCCAAGTTGCACGCAACTGTGTAATAAAACTCTGGAATGTTTGCTTACTTGTCAGTAACTTGAGCTCGCTGTTTTCTTAACCCACCATAAAGGAAAATGCTTTGCTGCTCTTTGAGCTGTATGTATCAGCCAGTAGTTAGTGGTGGGGAATGGACAAGGACAAATTCTTCTCTGATGAGCCAGCTGACCTGCCTTGTGAGACACGTAGTCATGGTGATTCAGAGAACAGCAGTGACAGGGGAGAACAAAGAATTGTGGCCACAAACAGTAAAAGTGACAGTAGATCTGACGATAATGGGGGTAATAACATTGCGGGGACAGTAAAAAATTAAAAAAAAAAATCACAAAAATCTAAACCCTGATTTGAAATTGAAATACAAAGCATTTCTGATGAATGTGGCAAAGTCCTGGGCTACAGACCAGATGGTGGCGGCAGAACCAGAGTCAGACACAGACTTAGTGCGACCAGGCCCATCAACTCCCGCCCCACACAGGCCTCATGTGGACCCGCCAGGGTGACTCTCAGGTGATATGCGGAAACATACCCTTGTGAAAATTGTGAAGAGTGAACATTCCAAGAGGAAGCATCCTTTTCGGCAATGCGGTGTTTGCACAGTTCACAAAAAAAGGAATATGTCTACATTGCAAGCTCTGTGTAATGCTACTTCACAAAGGGGAATGTTTCGAGAAATATCACACTCTCAAGCACTTCTAGGAACATTGGTAAGTGTTCTCCAAAAATTTTAGTTCATAAAATTAATTAGGAGATTTGATATTAATTTTTAAAACGAACAGTGCACATGTTAGGATAGCAGGTTTAATAATGCCGGTCCCCAGGGTGATTTAAATATTTAATCGCTGGTCCACAAAGTGTTAATATATAACCACTGTTTTTTCAGAATAACATGGTAATTTACTGTTTAACCCATTCTCTGTTTCTACAGTGTTGATTGCAGATCTGGACCAAGACGGTTCACAAGAACTCATATCATACCTGACTACCTACACAACTGATAATCCAGAGGGTTCATCACATGCATTAGATACTTCAAAATGGCACCTGCAGTCCAGAGTACGAGTTGTCCAACTAGAAGCAGAATTACCCAAATTATATGAGGCTGTAGCACGACAGTGAGCCATTAGTAATCACGTATGTTCATGTAACGATCTTGCAGTAGGAGATTTGTGGATCATCCAAAGGGTGTAATGAAAATGGTGAAGAAAGGAGCAGTGAATTTGGAAGTTAAGTGAATATTGTGTAAGAGAATGAATTAGATGTACTTGTGAACTAAGTGAATGCAAAGGGAGCAGTGTCTAGTGTTTATTGCTTTATCTATGTATATTTAAACAATGTCCTTATGAGATTGATATGTCTGATATAGCAGTGTAATTGGAAATTGCTAAGAGCTGCATTCCCTTTGATATTGTCACAGGTAGGGGGTGCATGACTATTAGACAGGTTTTGGATTGGATGATTGGATTTATTGACACCTTATACATTCAACTTGTAACTGAAAATAATACAGTACTGTCACTGATATACACACTTTACAGTTCACCATTAAGCTTGTATCACATTATCGCTCAAGCCACGCTCACGCTCTCGGGACACTTACGCTCATGTCACGCTCCAAGGTAGTCACACCATGACGCTCAGGAGTTTAGATGGAAGTGAACGAAATGAATTTTTCTGACGAAGAACTTCTATTGATTGCGGTATTGTTAGATGATGATGAAGCGAAACCTACAGGAAGAAGAAAATGGGTGCACCCTTCTTTGCTTTGTAGAGCAACGGAGGGGGAGTTTCATACACTATTTCCACAGTTACTGGATGATGAAACTAAATTCTTTCAGTACTTCAGGATGTCCAGGGAACAGTTCGAAATACTGCTTTCGAAAATTGGGAGTGACTTGAAGAAACAGGACACCACATTTCGCGCAGCTATTTCACCAAGAGAGAAATTAGCAGTTTGTTTAAGGTAAGGAAAAATAATAGTTTCTTCTTTTTAAAATGTGTTTAATAATAAAAATGAAACATATACAATATCTACGCACTGGAAGAGTTCATAGCATTTTATTCAATATGATTCTGGAGAGAAATTAGAAAAAAAATTAGAGCAAGCAGAATTGGAGTCAGTAGAGGATGCCGGAGAAATGGGTGATGGTGGTTGGGAGCTCTGTGATATTTTCGGATTTCCGACATATGTGAATTCTGAACCAGCTGATGGACCTCCTAAGTTGGTGCTATGAAAATTACTTTGAGGGGAAGGAGGATGGGGCATTAAATATTTGGCTTCCATCTGAGATACGAGGTTGTAAATTTGATTCCTTATTAGGTGTTGGTCGACAGGAGAAAAAGTTTTAACCGTTTTGACTATAGATTCAAAAAACAGTTCCAAGGAGTCCTTTTCTTTATCTTTATCTGTAGTTTGCTGTCTGTTTTTGAGTAAATATTTCATCACAGTAGCAGATCCTGTTTCCTGAGGTCTGCTTGAATGGTTGCATTTCTCTTTAGGTGTGGAAATCGAAACCGACTTGGACAGTTCACGTTTTCTGTGGGAATCTGGAGGTGGAGATATCTGTTCCACTGATACTTCATATTCTGTATCATCTTGTTCATTTTCTTCCTTTTTGCTCTTCTGTGTCTCTCATGTATGAAATCAAAAAAGACATGCTATCCTCAAATTTCCATTTACGAATATTAGCGGCTGCTTGGCCACTTAAGGTGTTGTATTTCTGAACAACTTTTCGGTGTTGACTTCTTAAACTCATCCACCTGTGCTTACATTCTCCGCCTGTGAAAGGGAAGATAATTACAAAAGTGACATACGAGTATATAACCAAAAGTTAGACACAAAACACACTCACCCATACACATGTGTGAGCGCCAACTAACTGGCAGTTGACCAAAATGGTTCTTGACACATCGTAAACGTTGCTTTTTATATTGTTAAAATATTAAATACAGGCTTATTTATAAACTAAAAACAATTAATTTTAAAGTAGTTGTTGAATTTATAATCAATTTTTAAATTATAAAAAAAAATCGAATATAATATTAAATTTTACCAAATTTATGAATATAATAAATTTATAATATTGATTATCAGTACCTATATAATTTGTGGAGTTATAAATATAAAAATATTAATTCTCTAATATTTATGTTTCAATAACTAAATAATATTAATGTATTAAAATATTGTCCTGTAATGTAAATAAATATAAAATATATATATTCCACAATGGGCTGTTGTTTTGTTCACAGGTTCCTAGCCACTGGGGACTCATTTCGAACCATTGCGTTCAGTTTTCGACTAGGGTATTGTACGGTTCAGAATGCAGTTCATGGAGTTTGCAAAGCTATTGTAAAAAATATGTTGCAGGAAGTAATGCCTACTCCAACAAAAAATGAGTGGGAGAGAATTGCAAGAGAATTTTGGGATCAGTGGCAGTTTCCCAATTGTTTAGGATCTTTGGATGGAAAACATGTTGTGATAGAGGCTCCTCAAAATTCTGGTTCCCTCTACTTCAATTACAAGAAAACATTTTCAATAGTTTTATTGGCACTTGTTGATGCTAATTACAAATTTATAGCAGTAGACATTGGGTCTTATGGACGGAGTAGTGATGGTGGAATATTTTCCACTTCAAAGCTTGGAAGGTGTTTAGAAATGGGAACTCTAGACATTCCAGAAGATGCACTGCTGCCGGGAACACAACAACTGGCTCCATACATAATTGTTGGTGATCCGGCCTTTCCATTAAAAAAATACTTGATCAGGCCCTTCCCTGGTCTACAAGTCGAAAACCGTATTGAGAGACGCATTTTCAACTACAGGTTGTCTCGCGCCCGTAGGGTTGTTGAAAATGCCTATGGAATTCTGACACAAAAGTTTAGAATTTACAACAGAAGACTGAAATTAGCGCCTAAATATGCTGAAAAGGTGGTTTTAGCCACGTGCATTTTGCACAATTTCATTCGCGCAGGAACGACTGCAGTGCCTTTGAATGATGATCAGATAGTGGCAGGTAATTTGATGGACTTATCGAGACAAGGTGGAAATTGTTCAATAATAGCTTTTGAAATAAGAGAGATATTCACAAGATTCTTTAATTCAGAACAAGGTTTCGTCCCTTGGCAACACAATATGATTTAAACAAGTGTATTTCTAACTGTATTTGTTTGATGCTAATAAAGTGATTATTGAAAGTTACCAGATTTTTTTAACGCTGTTCCGATCTCTTCCCACACTTTCTTCTTACGTACATTATCACTGTACAATTTGTGTGTTAAATCATAAAGCTCAGGCTTGGCACGAACAAGTTCAATCAATTCTTCCTCCATGCTTTGCTTTGACTGGTGAAATGAAAGAAAAATGAGAAGCAGAACCTTTGAGCTCGGGACTCGCGCGCAGTCTTGGTCACACTAGACGCTCAGCTCGCGGTACACTTAGAGTTGAACGCTCAAAATATTCTCGGCGATGATTGCGGTGCTCACTGTGAGTGCGCGTGAGCATGGCGTGCACCCCAGTATGATCAATCCTATAACATTTACATTGTTTGGATTTTAACCGTTGCGTGAGCATCCCTATAATGTGATACAACCTTTACACACACACTTGGGTTCTCAATCTTCACTAGTCATATCCTGGCAACATATTCCAACACAGTAGTTATACCAGTCTCACTGTAACTGCAGCACACATTACGTCTTCTTTGCACAGCCTGATTCCTTTCTTGCCATCATCTCAATTAATCTGCCAACTTCCATGTCCAGAGACTGGACTTGATTCTATTCCTCTGTGCCCAAGGTCATATCCTGGCAGGCTGGCATCTCAAAACTCAACTAACTCAATCTTGTCCTTTTTATAACTCCTCAGCATGGACCATGCAGAAAATACAGCCTCTCTCTTGTTGAGAAGGAGTGTTTACAGTGCCGTTGCATAGCAACAGAGGTTGGTTATTTGATTGTTGCTTGTGCATTTGTTGCCACGGGAATGTTTTTACCAAGCAGTTGCGTAGCAATGGACATCTCTGATTTCACAGTTCCGGCTTTCAGGCATCATGTCACAATATAGTTATCATAATTGCGAGTTGTTTTGCTAAGATGATTATGAGCAGATTTACATTTACATTAAATAAGAGGCGAAGTTAAACTCGATGTTCATTAAGTTTAAGATTATTCCACTAAGTGTAAAGTCATTAGTGTTTTTTAAAATGATTAAGTAGGCATATAGGTTTTCAAACATTTGATCATATGACATTCATGTTACTGACTTGCATCATCTCTAGAGCAGACAGTAAGTTTTAGGAGTTTTGATGTGTTATGTCAGAGTCAGCCTCTCTGCTTTAAGAGTCGTTATGATGCTGAACATGCCTTATGCCATGAGCTACTACTTTTATGTTTTGTGTTATAATGTGTACAGTGGTGATGGATGAATTGATGTTCTTAGCAGTTTTTAAACAAAGTTCAGTCACTTCTAATGAGCTGAGATAGTTTAGTCACTAATACAATTGACTACAAGCTGGGCAGCTGGGGTTTGATTGTGGCTGTAGCTCCAGTTTTTCTCTTTGCATCCACTATATCCACCCCGGTTCTGCAGTCCACTCAGACTGTTGTCCATTGGGTACTTGGAGCACTTTCTCCAAGGGTAAAGCAACCAGAATATGGTGCTGACCACTGACCTCCCCATTAGTACAGAGCTTAATGACATAAGAGTTTTGTCTCCATTCCCAGACTGTTTTCATGGTGTAGTGCTTAAGCACAGGGACAACTTTTTTTTATTCTTTTTATCACTTGTAACAAAATTTATACCAAAGTCACAAGTTGGACACCAGTTTTGCTGTTCTAAATCATATCTGATATGTTCTTGAAAGCTGAATTGTAAATTCATAAGTTTTACTCAGTCATTTACAAGCTGGAAGTGACCTGTTAGCCACCTTGTGAACCGCAGTATTTCATTTGTTCCAAATATTTATGCCATGAAATGTAATTGAATTTTAGTGTGAAGCTGGAGCATACCTGGGGGCTGAAAGTTGGATGTTTTCTTTTCTAAGTAACTAATTCGGCTGTATTCACTGGTAATATATTGAAGTTGTTCATGGCTTCAAGGAAATGATATTGCCCATTTTACAGTAATTGCAATTTGAAATGAGACTTTTATAGCTATTTTGCATTTTTATGTACTTGTTTAGTCATTCCTTAACATAAAATATAGGTAATTTGCTTAGGTTATCTTGGATTAATTTGATTGGTTTGATTTAATCATGGGGTGGTTGGGCAGCTCATTTCTTCTGTTATTTAATGTAAGGAATCTGTATGAATAAATGTATTTATTGAATTGAAATCCAAATTTAGTGAACAAGTATTAAATAGTTATAATAAAAACACCAAGATTATATAATAGCAGTGATAATATATATTTAGGGTGAAAGTGTGTGTATTTATTCAGCCTCATGAGGATAATTGAGGAGCTATTTGAAGGAAATAGCGGCTCAAGTCTAGAAAACTGAGATTAACGACCATTGGGAGCCGTTGCACTGACCACATGACACCCCTATCCACAAAAGTTGGCACTACATTGACAAGCGGTAGTTGCTCGGTCAGTATAGTTCACTTTTGGACTACAGGCCATGGATTTTTATTTTTGTATTCTTTATAGGTAATGAAGCACAAATATTAAGACATAATTTTAATTGCTCTTTCTGTGATTTGACACACAATGTGTACATAACAGTCATTAGACACATTCATGTCTGACCAACCCATAATAATGCAGGGGGTAGGGTGACTACACTTATGGTCCACATAACCCAAAGTCCTCACGGTACAGCAACCCCAGTGAGCTTCAAAATAATAATTTCTGTATATGATCATGTCCAATTAGGAAGCTGTTTCATTGCACTTCTCACGATGTAGAAAAGTTGTAGTAATTGTCAGTAGTTCAAAAGATAATCTTTGCATTTCTACCAGTTCAACGTTTACACCAGATATGGTGAATTATCTGAGGTATAGGCTGTTCTAGAACTTTCATTCTCAGTGTGCTAAGAGTTTGACTCACAGATTGGTACTTAGGAGGTCTCCATCTCTGTAGAGTAAAATTTTCATGAAATAGAGCTTGAAATAAATGGAAACCAGCCTTTATATGAGCATTTCTTGTCTTGAGAATACAGAGAGAAAACACATCTCCAATTAGTGGAAATTAAAAGCAGTAATTTAATATAACATGGTCTGCTTGATTATGTATTGTTTTCTGTTCATATACTCTATATTCCATACTTTGCTTCCTGAAATTTATATGTGATGGAACATTCCTGTTGTAGATAGGAAGGCAAGAAAGAAGAAAAAAGAAAAAGAAAAATAGGGAAGGGTAGATGATGGAAAGGGAAACAAAGGAAGGAAGGAGGAAAGGATGCAAGGAAGGATGAAAAAAAGACAACAAAATGTGTACTTTTCAGTAACAGTGCAGTGTACATGTATGTGATTTGGATTATGAACACATGGAGTTATGTATTGTATAATGTTTCTTACCAAGAAGTGATTATCTATGTTAGATACCTGTCTGAAACAAAAATGTTCAGGTTAGTTGGAATCCTATTTCATGTAGAGTTTACTGTATCTGATTCTAGATACAAGAATTATGACAAGAGGCAGCCTTTCCCTTTACTCATCAGGCAGTAAGCTCTACAGTGTACATAATAAACAATACTTCAAAACTTTTACCTGTTGTAGATATAACTCCACATGAACAAAATTCTTATAAAATGCAAGCTCATATGAACATGTTAGTTCCTTGACTGGGGTGGTATGATTGGTATGTCACTGTACTTATAGTCGATAACTTCTGTTTGTCTGAGTGTGTCAGCATGTTACTTAGTCTAGTCATTTTAAACTTAAAAACTTAAGTAAATCTCAAGCAACAAACACAATAACATAAATTATAACAGAGTAGAAAATTATACAAACATACAGTTTACATGGAGAAACACAATTGATAAGTAAAGGTTTAAAATATAATTTACACACAAAACATAAAAATGGATTGAAACACTGGCCTTTTAAGCTGAGGCATCAATAAGCAAACATGGTGTAAGAGAACAAAATTATTACAGACACATGGTTGTGATAAACATAAAAAATATTAGCAACAAAGCTAATACAACAAATAGTAGGAATAAAGAAGAATGCAAATTAATGACAAACATAAAAAACAAAATGATAATGAACCAACTTATAATAACAAAAGCAGAAAATGGAAAAAGACTAGTAATACTTACACAAGAGGATTTTTTTTTTCCTTGGCACTATAGCCCCAGTGGGCCTAGGCCTTCCTTCATGAACTTCTCTGTTCACTTTGGTTTTTCTAGATCTTACACATTCGGTAGGACTCCTTGGGCGGGTGATCAGCTCGTCACAAGGCCTCTACCTGTACACAGACACACACAAACTAAACATCCATGCTCTGAGTGGGATCTGAACCTACGATCCCAGTTTCCAAGCGAGCGAAGATAGTACATGCCTTAGATCGCTTGGCTACCGTGACCGGGACACGAGGAATACAAACACAAAATAAATAACTTTATACAGGATAATCTATTCACAATGATTAACAACAACCCAACCAAATACTACCAAAAAATACAACATACAAACTAATGGGGCACGTAAGTATAAGAATAAAATAACATACAGAAACATAGCAAATAACATATAATACATCTCTGTATATTCCAGATAAAAATAACAGTAATAACCACCACCAAAATTCAAAATTTGAAAAACTTAACAGTAACAAAAATCATGAACATATATTACACATTACAGAAAACATGGATGCCTGAAGAAGAAGGTAGCACATGAGAAGATAAAAGTGTGATATTCTCAAGCAAATGTATTTTAATGAGTGAACGATGAACATGGAATAACATTAGAATATTTTAACTTAAGAACTAATGTAGTGTAGCAATTTCAACAAGTGAACAGTTGCCTGAGGATGGCCAATAATGATCGAAACATGCAGCAGTTCAATTTTAATAATATTTTAAATTAAGGAGTAATTGTAAACGAAGTTGCATTAAAGATGTAAGTGAGTTGTAAAGTGATTTTAGTCAGTAGCAAAATAGTCTCACTAAGCGTTAAGAAATTTTTGTAACACTGGCTGCATGTCTTCTCGTTCAGTGTGAAATCCTTTAATATTTTTAAAATTACTGTGGTGTACCATATTATATTTAAATGGGTCTTTCATGTTGTAACATTTTAATTGTGCTTTGGTTTGCAAAACAGCATTCCTGTATGCATTATATAAATGTTGTTCATTGTCTAGAGAACAGATCACAATAAAACCTTATTTTTGGGCAGGTTTTGTCTGAATAATCCATTAGTCTGTATTAAAATTTACATATAGTTTGGTTTGTTTGTTGAGCAGATTGGATTATTTGTATGCTTTGATTCATCATCTTTTGTATCTTGTGCTAGTTTGAATGTGGCAGGATTGACACAAGTGTGCATCCTGCCTGAGTGGTCGAGCAGTTTGCAGCAGGTTATGAGATGATACTCGTTTATAGAAAGTAACTATGTAAATCCTACACTTTAAACAGATGATTTCTGTTCTGTGGCATTGAATAGATAGATATTATGTCTGTAATTATTTATTATAAGTGACAATGTTGTAAACAATTTTGACTATTCATGCAGAAACATCCTAAGGTTGCCTTGAATTGCAGGTATCAGTGTTTCCATCTGATGTGCTGTGAAATATGAATTAAGATGGATGTTCTTCAGTGCCTCTGAAGTTAGAATTATAGGTTGAAAGGGTATGTACTGATATTTTACACTTATGAGAATAAAAATATGTTTGAAATTAACGGCTTGTTCCTTTTGTTTTTGGTGTGCATGCTGTTCATGGTGAATTACACCGTTTTTCAAAGTGATGGACCCAATTTCAGAGCAGTATATTTCATGATGGCAACATGCTACAATTACAGGAAAGGTCACAAACGGTCTAACAAGTTACTAAGTTTTGTTAACTTTTTTATAAATTCTCTATGTGCCCTCCACCTGCTGCACGGACAAATTGAGACCACAGCTGAATTCATCCCAAACACCTCTCAAAGTGTCTTCTTCCACTGAAGTCACCACTGCCATTATTCTATTTTTGAGGTCATCCAGTTTAGTCACTAATGGTGGCACAAAAACATGTTCTTTGACATACACCCCCCACCTGTAAAAAGTCGCAGGGTGTAATGTCCAGAGATCTGGCATAGCTTTTAGGGGCATCAGAACACACCAGAAACGCGTTTTATCATGGTGATTGTAAGGTGGGCAGGCTAGATGAAATAAATGCCTTATATTTGACACTAACGGGCACTACCAGATGATTATCATCTTTTCTGTACAGATCATACATATGCAGGTTTTCATTGTACTGAATTTGTACTACTTTGTGTGTCTATTATGTCCATAGTATTTAATGCTCAGTTGCTTTGGGTTTGTTGCTTATGTCAGCCACACATCTTTTACTCATCATTTTGCTTGTATGTTCGTAAGTCTGATAGGTTTCCTTCAATCCAAGTAGCAGACAGTATATCATGGTTATGTATGTGATTGCATCCTCATAAATGCTGCAGCATATCCTCACGCTTGAGATTACACAGGAAAAATTTGGGGCAAGGGGCATGTGTGGCCACTCTTAGGAAAATCTCTTTTTACTACAGGACAAGGAGTCATTATATTAGTGGAGGAATGCACTGCGTTTTTCAGTAAAGACCTGTTTGTCACAATAATATATATTATTGACTTGTGTTTGTCTTGTCCTGCTAAGAATGTTTATTGACTTGTTCTGTATCTGTAGGCCTTTGACCTGGTATGGATTTATAGAACGAATACATATGAATGAATGAACTCTCAAACTATTATGGTTTTGGGGTTTGGGCTTTTGTGTATATTTTAAGTGGGCACCAATGTTTTGGAAGAATATTCTGCCCCCATCTTTGGGATCAAATTTCACAAATTACAGTCACAACCAGAATATTCCAATGATCCTAATACCAAAATCTGGAGACTTTTGGGGCCAAGTATTTGTGTTTCAAAGAATTTTGTTTATTCTTGGAGAAAACTCGTACCTTCTTGTTGCAGCCGCCGTGTGGTCTGGTAGAAGCTTTTAGCACTGCATGACGTCACACACCAGAAGTTACCGTCGTAAGAACTTCAAATCTCATACTGGGGAATTTGTAGTGATGAAAGAAGTAAATCAATATACAATATACTGAGGTCGAAAAGACGCTAAACGAAACCTAAAACCTCACTTTCCCTGGCAAAGAATCAAAGATGTTATTCTGCAATCGACATCCAACCATCGAATATAGAGAATAATCTTTGAAATAAATGATACCACTGCTGCCTTGATCATATGTTATCGGACGCTATTTTGCAGGTGAAAAGAGTTCTCATTTGTGAATTTCCAGAAGTAAGAAGACACCTGAAACAGGTGGAACTAGGGCAAGCAATTTACTGTACGCTGTAGGAACGTGAATATACATATAAGAAATAAATTTAGGTCAGCCAAGGTACATACCTAAAACAGTAAATATGGCTGCAAATTTGGATGAAGAACAGAGCCTGCGTGAGTGCGAAGCTTATGTTCAGAGACATAATATTCAACAAGTTTTGAAAGATTGTATTGTGCAGCTGTGTGTGAGCAGACCTGAGAATCCAATTTCATTCCTGAGAGAGTACTTCCAAAAGTTAGAAAGGGTGAGTATCCCTAAATATTTTTCAGTGCTAAATTTTATTTTTGTATGTTCTCCTCAAGTGCAATGCATTAAAAATCTTTAAGACTAAACAATCAACAGATCGATTTCTAGATAATTTATAGCTGTCGAACAGGTAAACATTTTGCGTTTTGTTATTCAGGAAATATATTTATTGCAGACGGTTTGCTGGAAGAATTGATAGTGAAATTGTATGTGGTGGCGCTTAGGAGACACTGACAGATGTTTCGCCCCCCGCTTCTAATGTTAAGCTTTTCGTTTATTTAAATAATGCAAACCAAAGGTTAGGTTTTGAGTTACGTTTTCGAACATGAACATATAATGGTGGTAGGGGGTTGAAAATTTGTTCCATCAAGTGCCTCTGCAAAGTAGAATTTCATCAAAGTTAGAAAATATACTTTTGTGTGGTTACTATAGTTAATACTGTTATAGTAAGGCTCGGGCATTTCTTTTAAAAGAAACACGTTGTAGTGCATAAGTATTCATCCTGTATTTTCTGAGGGTATGTCTAAATGTTTATGCATTAAATGTGACTAATTTGTATGTGCTGGAATATGATTTGTCAAAGATCCGTTGTTGTCCTCCTCCTCCTCATCATCATATTTTTCTTGGTCTTCTTGTGCTGTACATGCTCTAGATCGGTGTACACTTGGTATAGGGCATGCCACAAATGTATGACTGGTATTTCAGTCTGATTCATTAAGTTGTGTACATTGTCACTAAATAACTAGTTTTGACAGATTAAATCTCCAGAATTGTAAATATCATTGTCTCTGCAATCACTTATACCATAATGGTAACAGTTGAGCATAGGAGTGGTTGATGCTGTGGCCAGCCATGGCTGACTCTGCCAGATGATCAGGACTGTTTTGCTGATAGTGCTCCTTGACACTGATATGAGTTGACTAACCCCACTCTCAGTGGATGCTGCATGTTGGGGCCACTCTGTGCAGATTTGTAGGGAAGGATTAGCTATAGTATCATAATGTCACTGTGTATGTGTCTGCCCACGTCTGTAACTGTTGCCCTCCTCTAATAGCCATTGAATCAGTTGATGGATTTTCTTTGAACATAATGAACATTATGCCACTAGAGGCCCCTACACTTTTGCTCTTAGTAATTTCCTGCTATCAGTCATCAGTGAACCTGGCAGTTTTGTGGAGATAGGATTGGAAGAAAGAATAGCACCACTAAATATAGGGCCCATGTATTTTGAAAGATAATGGTCTTTGAAAGAATGTTTAGCTTTTGTTACATTTATGTTTTTTTTTGTTTCTAAAGAATTTGAAACAATTACATTAGGGCCATGTAAAATCTTATTGTAGTGTGTGGCGTGATGGAGTTCACTAAACTATTTGGGCAGGGCATGTGGAATGACTGTTTATGAAGACCTGTCCCAATATACTTGCAACATTTTGCAGAATTGTTTATATTACAAACCATAGTAACAGCACAAAATTTAACATAGTGAATTTATGGTCTTAGATGTATCATTAATTGTTGTACTTATGCTTAATCGGTCTATGAAGACATGGGGGAGTGGAGGTATACACCCATATAATATTAATCTCTGCACTAGATAAGAGGTGAGTGGTCAGCTTTATGACTTAGCAACTTTACCCATGGCGGGATGAGTTTCTGGTTCCCAGTGAACAGGAGGCAGGTTGAGCCCCAGAGTCAGTCTGGATGCTATACCAAGTTATATTAATGTACAACACAAGTTAAAGTTAAATAAAAATATTTACCCTTGTTTCATTAGAAATTCTGTCAATAAAATGATGGCACTCCTACATAATGTAAAAGGCTAAGAATTACAGTCACTGGAATATGTATGCATAGTTTCAGAAAGGTCAGTTAATTTATACACATTTATGCCTCAAAAGACCTCCCAGCTTGGCAGTATTTAAATCACTGTCATAAGTAATACTGATATGGCAGTCAAACATATTGTGGCATGATGGCTGGAAACTGGAGTAGTTTAACAAGATAAATAGTCAATTGCTATGCCTGTAAACGCGTTCCCACGGCAGCTGAAACACGCTTCGGTGTCAACAATACATGGGCTATCCCTAGACACCAGAAGAGGAATTCTTAGATGCTGCATTTCTTATGCAGTCCGTGCCGAGGTTATAGAATGAGGATACCAGGTAGTTGTGTCATGAGTCAGCATCCTGTGTGGAGGCAGTGTCAAATACCTCCAGAATAGCCCTGCAAGTCATAGGAATGCTGGGGGTATAAGTGGGCTACCCTCTTCCTAGGGGATATAAATACAGGGACCTGACCCTCAAGGTTGGGGGAGTCTCGAATCTGGGACCGTAAAATGTGGTCATGAGTCCCACAGGACTCGGACCTGAGAGTGACTGCCCTGGCGAGGACCAGCAGCAATTGTAAATGACAGACCCATCCTCTTGTCAGAGAGGATGTTACATAAGGACTATAACTGCAAGTGTTCAGTTGGAAAATAAAATTAATGGTTGTGAGTGAGAGCTTGTTGGCAAGACAAACTCATTGGTGGTAAACCACCAGTTGTAAAGTAACTCGTGAGTCATAAGACGGAGGTCAGAGTCTGCGGTTAGCAAGAGTGCCTGAAGTTGTTGTTATATGTCGTTACTAAGCAACAGCTAGTTAACAGCCAGAAGGGTATATGTGTGCCATAGTTGTGATTTAGAGCGTATAAATCAGTGAGACTGTTTTGAGTTATTTGTAGTTACAAGCTATAAGCGTTCAGTAAATCCAATTATCAATCCAAAAACCTTGTCTAATCACAGACACATGACAATATGAAATGGTAACATAAATGCCATTCATGTTCTGAAATTTTGTATGGTTGTAGATCTATGTAAAGTACAGAGCATAACATGTTAAAAGATTTAATATCAGTCAAAAGGAATATTTTGATGTGATGACTGTTACTAGTACCTTATTCCAGTAGTGCACATATCTTTTAGTAGGACTGTTATGAACTGGGGTAGCTCAGTCAGTGAGCCTATTGGGTGGAGGGTTAGGATTAAATTCCCAAGAGTAGCAGGGATTTATCCATTCACTGCTGTTATGTCTGAACTGGTTTTGGGGACCATATAGCTTCCTAACCATATGATATTTGGAATAAAGCAGCTGAAGTGTAAAGCAGACCACTCAACTCCATCTAGTGCCGTGGTCCTTCAGGAATTGGGAATTGTGTTCATTATATAGCTGCACACATGTCCTTGGTTCTTGGGATGAACCTAATATGAATTTACGTGTCAGTATCAGGACTTTTCTTTGAAATATGTGACTGGAAAAATACCAATTATCCTCATGTAATTAATGCAACGTTTAGAAATCCTAAGGGACTAAACATAGACACCCAAATTAGTTTGTATATTTCTTTGTATGGAATATTTCTGGCATCTGAAGTGATATACTGTCTTAGTCATCATAATATTCCCCTTCCATCCATTCTGGTGGTCTGTTGTCTACAGAGTACAAGAAGTTCAGTGAGGTTGAAGTCTGTCAGGGGTTCTTATCTATTTGTGATACATGCCTGTTGCTTTTCTAGTAGTCTGTATAATAAAGGGCCTATCTAGGACTGTTCATCCATTCTTTTCACTGTTGTATACCATATTATTGCCTAATGTTTTCCCTTCTCTTGCTTCAGGAAAAAAATATCTGTTTGTACTGCAGTATTCCATACATGATTTATGATAGTGTCATTATTTATCTTGTTCACCCATTCTTCTGTGTGTTGGATACCACATTTATGGGCCCACATTTTCTGTATTATGATATGGCAGTTTGTTTTTGTTTAACTGACTTCTCTTATTACTAGGCCTGAAAATAATTTCTCTTTCCCAGTGTCAGGCCTTATAGTATGTAATCCAGTAGTTGGATTACTGCCTTTATCATGACAGACCTTGTACCAGTATTTCCTCTATCAGTATGGTTATACTGCTGTAGTGCAATGTAGGGAGCCTTGTTATTGGAAACAGAATGCACCGTGGTAAGTTGAGGTTGGTATTATGTTGGGAGAGGTTACAATTTCAACTACAAAAGGTATGACATTTTGGAGGAGCTCTTTAAGTTGAAGCTTAAAAGAAAAAGTTCCAAGCACATTGAATTAATTGGTTTTGAGTATGTAAATTGTGAAATATCCAGTAGGAAAACAGTGACATGGACAAAAACAGCAAATAAAAACTCCGTGCTTTCCGTCCGCAAGCGAATTATATCGACCGAGTGACCGCCGCTAGTCGGCGAAGTTTAGTGCCAACTTTTTGCGGATAGAGGGTGTCGCGTGGTCAGCGCAACAAATCCCGATAACCGTTAGTTTCGGTTTTCTAGACCGGAGCCGCTGTTTCCTTGAAATAGCTCCTCAGTTACCATCACGAGGCTGAGTGGACCCCGTTGCAGACCCACTACTTCGAAAAAATCTGATAGCGACGGGAATCGAACCCGGACCTCTGCATCTGTAGCCAGGATCGTTGACCACTAGACCACAGAGGCAGCGCAATGACATGGACACCCAATTATAATTCTACTGTATGATGTGAATGTTGAGATAGAAATATGTTGTTTTTAAATGACCTAAGTCATTTGTAGGATGAAGGGTTCGTTTTGGCTGTACCCAGAATGTGCTATTCTTCTTGTGTTTGCTTTTCGTCTGCTCTCTGTCCATATTCACCTGCTGATGCTTCTGTAGATTTCCAAGTCGGTGGAGATAAAAAAAATGCACTTTGAATTAGTAGGAGCTGCTCAGTAAGTTTGTATAGTATCTTATGTGAGTTCATCTCATATAGGACTCGCTCATAAAATTTAGGTTCGAAACCCCTGAGGGAAGAAAGACTACTTTCTAGACCTAGGAATAGACAGGAGGATGTTAGAGAGCTAGAGTGTGAAATTGATTCATCTGACTGAAAAGAGGATTCAGTGATGATCTTTGTAGAAATAACGACGAGCTGTAGAGTTCCACAGCAGTAGTTAAAATTTTGATGGTTGAACAACTTTAGCTTCTCAAAAGCATGCCTCATGTACATTGTTAGTTATGCAGTAATATACTTTGTAGATTCCTTAGGTTCAGATCGTAGTATGGAATTGTCTACAGAATTTATAGTGGCCTTCGACTGTGACCCAAAATAGAGAACATAAACCAGAGCTGGAATGTGCATGGGAATTACACTCCTGCTACCAAGACATGAAGTGTGAACTTTTACATTGTATCGCCGGAGATAGCAGAAGTGCATTTAAATGCATCTGCATATCAGAACTGTTATTACTAGCGATATATAAATACAGGTTGAGGTGTGTTGTTTTTAATAACCGCATATTTGATGATTCTTAAAAGGTAAAAGGTGAAAGGTGAAGTTGTCCCTGTGCTTAACTAATTAAGAACTGCACCATGAAAGCGTATGGGACAGTGGATGTATAGATCCACATTTTGTTGACAGTAGTTGCAGGAGAGTGGTCAGTTTCACGCCCCTGCCCCCCTACCCCCGGTACCCATTGGATTGGAGGCTGGGTGGGGTCCAGAGCCGGTCTGGACAACATGGAGAAGTGAAAATTCTTGCCCCCGCCGGTACTCAAACTCCGACCCCTTGGTCGTCCAGCCCGTAGTCAGTCGCTATACCGACTGAGCTATCCAGGCTCTCATTGGATTATTCTTAGGTTATTTTAATGACACAATTTCAACTGTAGATAAGAGAAAAGTTAGCACAGACCGAGGGTATTTTTTTACAGAGGAAGTTTGTAAACTGTAGAACAGAAGACTTCGACTACACCCCTTCAAGAACTCGTTTCCTTTGTCCGTAATCGCACACTCTTGAGTCTTCAATTTGCTATATGCCTGGTAATAGAACAGGTGTAATTTACTGGTGGCAACAGCATATAAACACAGGGTCAAGGGTCATTTCAGTTGGAGCTGACATTCATCATCGAGATATTTGAGATGAAGCGAAGAAAACCTTTACCCCATATTATTACGCTAGTAGGAGCTAATAAATTAATAATTGCATAATTCAGTGATCCTTTTATGTATGTAGTTTCTGCTAATACGGATTCCGACTACGTTAAATTTATTGTACTATACATTCGATGTGACTTGAACATCTCGCGCCGTCACCATGTTTGCAATTTTAACACATAAATGTTTCCATGCGCAATTTGCAAGTATTTGTGAAATATCGTCATGGACGCTTTCACTTAATTCACTTCATTGGTTCGTTAGTTATCGCCACGAAACGGGAAGCTAAATACAGATATAACGCTGCCTTCAGTGTCATCATATAGTCTGCTGAGGTTGCGTGTTTTCTGAGCATCTTTTCTTGTTCAAAATTTGAGGACCCTGTAGTAAATTACTTTGCTGTCGCTCCCACCTCAGAAGTTTGCACTTCAGTTATGTAGGTGTTATGAATGGGAAAAAATTCTGAAGTACGAAGGTTGACTGACCACCAGCAGCTGAGTCTCACGAAAATCCGTTAGTATATTAAGAAATTACTGAAGTAGAAATATCCACGGACATGATACCATAAACCAATTTTCCTTACAACAAAGGAAAGTAAAACTCACAGAAACATTATATAGTTGGAGTGTTCATTCTTTCCTCTTATTTAATTCGCAGGTAAACATTATTGTGCATCATTAAGCTAGTTTGTTTCCGGAGCCTTCACCTTATGTTACCAGCCTTTCAATGTAGTCGAATGGGTTGCTTAACCGCTAGGCGTTTTGTATGTGTTAGTTATATGTTTGCAGTGTAGTAAAGCGCAGTAGCTTCTTGTGTATTGTTCATCTCCCAGACATTCGGGTTCTGCTGCCACTGTAACAGCTTAAGTAAGGTAGCTATGTATCGGCTGTAAAATATCGAGTCCCTCCAAAGGGTAATTTCTGTTGCCCACGAGAGTTTATTCATTTTGTGATATCTTAAACGAAAACCTGCCGGAATTCTTTGAACAAAAAATGGAATTCCCTGTTATCAGTTAGTGGATGACTACATTTTGTACGCATGATAATTTGTCTTCCTTTTTGCCATTAGATTTTCTTCCTTTGGCTACATTTTATGTGGCAGTGGAGACAGAAGGATGTCGACTTCTGTCAGTGAGACTGTATCTAGAGTAGGCGGTTTTGCTTGGCGGCTGTGTGGAAATAACCGCTTGTAGGGGATCTTCGCGACATAGATTCTGGAATTAAGGAGGATCGAAAGGTCTTTTATAAGGAAAAATGACGCATTTATTATGCAACCCTTTCAGTCCAAAGCTGTGGGGAGGAAACCTGTCTCTGTGGGGTGGTGGTTTTCTGAACACTGCAGGTGTGGGAACGCCGTTTCCTCCTCCTCAATTTATCTCTGTCCTCTCCTGGTCCATATTTTTAGTTCCTGGTTCGTCATTCCATACAGTTTGCGTTGTAAGACTGAAGGAGTTAACTGAGATACTGTTTTTAATTATTTTTTTTTGTAGAAGTTACAGCCTACTTGTTCTAGTTGCCATTGTCTTCATTTCACGATGAGGACGTTTTGTTGATACTTGGTCATCTGTTCATATTTCTTCTTCGTGGGTTTTACAGTCTAAATAAAATACATTTACTTCCATTATAACACTTGTTCACGTTGGATCCCTGGGTTCAATCCCAGGGGACTTCATGTGACATTCATTTTGGATGAAGAGGCACCGGAGCAGATTTTTCTTCGAATTTCGTTAGTTTCTCCCAGATAATCATCATTCCATCATTGCTCCATACTAACGGCCACTGATGTGTGAGATAGCCCTGACAGGCAGCACATTATCAAATCCTCAGTCTTTGGGAGTTTTGTCTGTGACCCGATACTAGGCTGGTTAGTAAAGAAGCATTTTCTGTGAATCGACCAGCAGTCCACAGACTGCAGCTCTTAGCACAGTCAGTGGCTGATTTCTGAGCTGAAAGGACTGTTGCATGCTTTACATTGAGTAAATGTCCTGTTGTTTGCATTAAAATTTAGCAGAGTGTCGCCGTGCTATCTTGAACTTAAAACATATGCCACTTTTCATGGGAGAGTCTTGTGCTTTGCACAGAATGGCCGACATTTCTGTACTGTGCGGAAGTAACTGATGCAGAAGAGGAAACAGTGAACTTGGACGATACTAGTGATTTATACAGCTCATGTAATATTGTTAAGTTAGTAGAAGAAACTACATTGTAATGGGCTGAAGCCAAATGCATAAGAAACTTAGAGTGAAGACATCTTTTGCAAACCGGTTGCTTGGAATATAAGCAAACAAGTGGTAAAGTAATATTAAAATGGACGAGCGAGAAATCCTGCGCTGGATGAGTCTGGTTCAGGAACCTGTTCAGAGGTGTTAGGGAACGTGTTGAATCTTTGGCTTCTCATTTCCAGTTAATGTCTTTGTTCTTTATACCTTTTTACAATTTCCGAGACGTGTCATGGGACATTGTCTGTGGACGGCCTGTCTTTCGATTTATGGGAAAGGCACAGTAGTATTCGTAAAGATGAGCTCTCGTATTTTTATGTATTTTATGTATATGGTAAAGAACGAGTCATATTGAGTAAAATTCGATCAATAATAGGCCTGCTGCTGTTGCCTCTTATCTTAAATGCCATTAAAAGTACGGTATTTATCGTCATTAAAACTGTCGAGCTAATTTCATTTTGAACTGTGCCAGTCAGTCACAAAGCCTCTCATCCAGTGGTTACTAGGGATAAAACGGAAGGAATGTGATGTTCGTAAAAACTAAATATAGGGGGAACTTAATCTGCTCATTTTATTGAAATTCATGTAGAGCACTATCGTTGTTTTGAAAACATGGCGCAGTTCAGATATTTGGGAACGACTAGAACAAATCAGAACCTGATTCAGGAGGAAATTAAGAGATTGAGCTCGGGTAATGCTTGCTACCATTCAGTCCAGAATCTTTTGTCTTCTCGTCTGCTGTCTAAAAACATAAAAATTAGAATATACAAAATTATAATGCCTGTGGTTCTGTATGGGTGTGAAACTTTGTCTCTGACATTAAGGGAGGAACATAGACTGAGGGTGTGTGAGAACAGGGCGTTGAGAATATTTGGACCGAAGAGGGATGAAGTGACAGGAGGTTGGAGAAAACTGAATAATGAGGAGCTTCATAACTTGTACTCTTCACCAAGTATAATTAGAATGATCAAGTCAAGGAGGATGAGGTGGGCAGGGCATGTAGCACGAATGGGGTAGAGGAGAAATGCATATAGGATATTGGTGGGAAAGCCGGAAGGAAGGAGACCACTGGGAAGACCATGGTGTAGGTTGGTGGACAATATTAAAATGGATCTCAGAGGATGGTATGGATTGGATTGATCTGGCTCAGGATAGGGACCGCTGGAGGGATATTGTGAACACGACAATGAACCTTCAGGTTCCATAAAATGCTGGGAAGTTCTTGAGTACCTGCACAATTGGCAGCTTCTCAAGAAGGGCTCATCTTCATGAGTGAGTGCCACTATCGGTTTTATTGAGAATTATTTCGTGTGTAGATGACTACGTAAGAAAATAGCCACAACCTTTTAATGTAAATTTTACAGCTTGTGTTATGAACATATTTCGATGCAGTGTACGAGTATGTGTAACGAAAGTAGGGGAATAAATGCAGTGAGGTGTAATATCTGTACTGATTACATTGGTGTTCCCTGCAGTGGGAATTTATGACCATGCCGTGCGTTATCCTTATTGGTGATGAGCTATGTCAACAGATTTTGATCTGAAGTTAATGACCGTCGCGGAAGAACAGATTAAGCTTTCGCTAGGCGCCAAGCCCTCTCGCGCCAAAAGATAGCAACGAAATGTGTCCGGAACTGCCGAAGTGCGTTGCTGTACAGCAGGGACCAAGGTTTTTACAAGAGAACGTTATGCTGTCTCGTGGTTGATTTTTCTTCTCGGTAATTGCAATACCCCACGCTGTAGCGTATTTAGCGGCACAGCCTTCACAACTTACATGGCTTCTGCTTGCATGATAGACACATTCCTAAAATGCACATACTCCAAACAGTTCTCTCTAGAACTGTTTCCTTAATATCTTCACTGGATAATGGATTGTTTCTGCGTACGTTTGAATTCCGACACTGTGCAGGTTAATTTAATCTGATGCGCGGGTTACATGTGAAATTCGAGATAAATTCGAAATTATTTCCGGACGTTTGTACGTACCTTTTGCCAAGTATGAATCTGGCCGTTTTTGGAATCAGGTCGGTGCATATGTCACTGTTTTTAGCTTTCAGTTCGTGATTCATGCATTGGTTACTTTCCTTGGTTTTTCAACCCCAAGTTACGTCAGTNGGGGGGGGGGGGGGGGGGAGACGAAGACTTTATAGTAACTGTGAAAGTAGAAGCATTTATTTCACACCAGATCACATGGTGTACGTCGTGGGGTACCTCTTCTGGAGCTAATGGAATATTGAGTATATCGCAGGTCATGGATAGGTGTTTTGGAATTAGTTAATGGCATTTACATCACAACAGATGCAATGGGTATACTACTACAACTTTGTGTTCTGGAATTGGGTAGGGTTGTTTCCTCCACACAGTATGTGACGGGTGTATCGCCATGAGTCCATCTTCAGAGTATCGTTCTAGCGTGCATCTCATGAAGGTATGAAGGTGAGGTCAGTGACAAAGAGGACATCCCTTAGACATTGAATTACACGTCTTACCTTGCACCCCATGTTGCTAAGACTCTGAACGTACCTACAGACGATGTGATGGGTGTCGGAAATGTGGTTTTGTTTTGGTACAGAGGGTGTCGATATGTAGGTCGATAATATGTGACCCAGCTGGAATCATTGTGCGTGTTTCACTCTCTGTCGCCCCTTATGTCCTCTTCGGTGTGAAAATTCGGCGCAGTCTGACGTCAGCAAGAAGGGAATCCCCTCATCCCCCGTTGCTAGGCAACCGTGCATTTCGTCAATTGGTGCACAGGAGCAGACGCCGTGTGTTTCAAAACTATGGGGGTGGGGGGAATTATCCCCTGTTTAAGAGAAGATTCCATCATTTGTGATATTTCGGAAATCTAGAATGGACAGGACATGTGCGTGTTGCTTATGAAGATGCGTTGACGTATTAAGGCTTTCACGTGCTGTCTCGCGTCTTTATATAACCTTTCTATTGACTGAGGTACAGTTAGGTCATTCTATTGACCGAGTGCGGTTGGGTCAGTACGGAGGGTCAAGGTAGACCTCAGCAACTTTCGGAGGAGTTCCAAGATGATGCTAATGTTGGTGGTAAGTAAATATACATCCACTTCACATCTTCAGTCCCGGTGGACTTCTCTTAAGTTGTATTGTATGCACAGATTGAGGAGAATCTTTGGACATGTTGGAGAAGTAACAGGAGACTGGAGAAATGTTCATAAATCGTACTGAGCAGTTAATGTTGATAGTAGCTCTGTGGTTAATTCAAGAAGGAATCAGTGGGTGAGACATGTAGCAGCATGGGAGAGTTCAGAAATGAGTACAATTTTTTAGTGAACAGTTCTGAAAGAAAAATACAAGTTGGGAGATCTAATTGTACATAGGAGGCTAAATTAACACAGCTCATAGAGAAATTGGGTGTGAGGATTTGGACTGAATTAACTTGGTTATCGATGGGATCAAATGATGGGTTTTTGTGGATATTAAGGTTCCTTTGGGTTTCATAGAAGTGGGGAGTTTCTTGACCAGATGAGCGCATATGAACCTTACAAGAAAGACCCCGCTCCATAACGTTACGTAGAGGACTGGGCTGAGAAGAATATTAAACACCAAAGATGTAAAGAAGGGAGGAAATATATATCGTGACATAATGTTCGTAGGGCAGTTAAATGAGTTGAACATGTAACATTCAAGATAAAAACAAGGGAAGTGTATACCATTTTTGGTGGAGAACTTAACGCGAAAAACCACGAAGGACTGAGCTTAATGGAATGATGATATTAAAATGGATCATGGAGATAGGTTGTACACATTTGAAGCGTCTGAGAACAGGGTGTAATGGTAGGCTTTTGTGAACGTGTTACTTGAGCTTCAATATTTCTTCAGGAAATCTGTGACAGATATTGACTGCTGAAACAAAATCCTTTACATTCTGGTTAGTTAACCACATGGGACGAGACCACTTGGTAGACCTAGATGTATATGAAATATGAGTAATATTAAAACGAACATTTTAGAAATAGGCTGTAAAAATATGGATTAAATGAGATTGTTCTTGTTAGACCCATGACAAGTTTCTGTCAACACCTTCACACTCCATACAAGTAGATATTTTCTTGATGATACTACCAGCTTTTCTAGAAAGATCCTGTAACATGATGTTACTTAGTTATTTTATAGGCACATACGAGAGGACGGAAAATAATTTTCTCCTTGCGGGTCACACTTTTTCGTTTGTCATGGATGAGTGTATTTGTTGAGCCTTGCTGATGCCGCTGCCGGTTGTCCTTCCTCAGACGCGGCTGTGCCTCTACGTCTCGGTCCCTTAATTCCAGTGCTGCCTTCGTGGCGAGTCCGTTATCACCTCCGGAGCGTCCGTCCTTTCCTGGTTCCTTGTACATAGCCCTTGGTGCGCTTTTTCTGTCATCTCTGTTCGACCGTCAGTCCTTTCTTTATTACCACTTCCCTTAACGCCGTGCCACTCCCACACGGCGGGTCATCACTGTGCAGGCGGCGGCTAACTTCTGCCGGGACCGACAATTTCCTTGGGTCCGCTTCTGCGGCTGACGCGGCGTCTTACGGCTAGATGCCGGTCCCTGTACGGCTTCTTCAGTCCTGTGACAGTTTTCACCGCGGCCTCACTTTCTCTGAGGTTGGTTCCTTACTATCCAGACAGACCTCCGCATCTCTGTTTTTCTTTACCGGCTTACATTGTCGTCATCACCTTCTCGTGGTGAGTCCATCTTGACTTTCATGTCTGCGTGAGCGGTCAGTGGCCTGACTTGGTGGATAACCATCCGGGAGATTGTTTTGAAGGACATCAAACTTCTCATTGTGGGCTCTTATTTCAGCCTTCATTTCCCTCAGATCGGCGTCTGTCTTGCTATCCATTCGGAAGGCTAGAGAACATATCTGGGTCTCTGTCATTTCTTGCATGGCTTTCAGGAGTTTGACGTTTGTTCTGTGTTTGTAGACTGGCGATGCAACGATCCAATGCAGGTTTCAGTCCAGTAAGTTAATCCAATCCAACTTCTGATACCAGAATATCACGTGGTGACTATAGACGGGGTTTAGGAATATTGGATTTATTGACCACTTACAGGTCGTACTACAAACATATATAACTGTCGCTATTTCCACATTTTACAATTCACTGTTACACTAGTGTCCTCAATCTGTTACAGTCTGCACTCTCCGTTTCCTGGCAACGGATTTTAACACAGGAACTGTAACAGTGTCACTGAATTACACCCTCCAAATATCGCTGTACTACAGCACATGTAAAGTCTTCTCTTCATAGCTTGACTGCCAGCTGAGGACCAGTACACTATCTCCCTTCTTTTATTATCACTTGCATGGACCGAACAAAAAACATCATTTCCAACAGTACCTTTATTGTTGCTTGCTTATCCGTTGCCTAGTAATGAACATCTCCTATGGCTCCACTATTCCGGCCTAAAGGCATCTGTCAGAATATAACACTTCATCCTACAAGTATAATGGAATGTGTATTTACATCCTCTCTCCATAGAAATCAGGGTCCTGTTTTTTAAACAGGTATTTCACTGCTGCTTCCACTTTCTTTTTACCAGTTTTGGCTTTGCAGAAGTTGCCTGTCTGCTTATAGTGCTGAAATATCATCTAGTTGTGTCTTACAATCCACGAGTTTTGTTGAGAATTTTAAGAATCATTTATTCAGCTGGCAAAGAATTTCTTAGGTGTCATGAAATCTGAGGCCCAGCATTTGTCACTAAGCCAGTTCAGACGTGTCTGTCTTCAAAGCCCAATTGCCTATGAGAAAAAGATCCTAAATCATCCAAGCCCAACCAACACTTCATAAAGGTAAGCTACAGAAGTTTCATCCTCATTTGTGTTTCCATTCAGAATGAGTCATCTTTACAGTCTTGTTGACTGATATAGCTGCACTTTGTAAGTTCAGAACTGATCTGTGAACAGAAATTATGTTGTTTTTTCCTCAGATTTTGTTATGAGTGAGCTTTCTTCTGTTATTTGAACACCAACAATGCTGACTCACATGTTTGTTAGTTATCTCTTGGTCTAGACGTTCATTATCATCAGATTTAATGGAAACCTGTTCAGTGGTTTGGGAAACAAAATTTCAGATAAACAACTACACAACATTCCTGTTGTAATCATTGTCAGGCATTAACTAACGATATCTGATACTGCATATGCCTACAGTTGTGCTCAGTGACTTTTTAGTTAACATTTTTCTATGGCAGGGAGAAGAGATTTTGTTTCCTCCATAGTGTCCATACATGCTCTGAGCCCCACACAGCCTCCTATAGAATGGGTACCAGGGGCTGTTTCTCCAGGGGTAAAGTGGCAGGGGCATGAAGCTGACTATCTATGTCTAGTGTCAAGGTTATGAATGGTGGAGCTCCATCTCCACTCCCCCATACTTAATCTTTACCATACCATTTTTCTTATTAACTGTATTATTCTCTTAAGTTGGTTTAATTGCACTTACCTTGACATCTGTCATGAAATACATTGTCTGAGGACTTGAGTATGATTAGATTCTTGTCCAGAGCAAGCAGTTTTTTTTTTTTCACCCATGTGCCCACATTGACTTAGGACTGTTTCCTATACTGTACATGCCATGATCTTTCTCCACAGGTTTCTTTTATTGCTAGTGGGGTGGGACTAAGTCCCATGCACTGCGGCCACTTCTAGCCTATTTTACCAGCCCCAGATGATAGGTGAGGGTGATTGTGGAGCAATTGGTGGAATGAAGATTGGCAGGGGAAACTGAAGTACTCGGAGAAAACCTGCCCCAGTGCCACTTTGTCCCTCGCAGATCCCACTTGACCAGACTCAGGATCAAACCCAGACTGCCGCAGTGGGAAGCCAGGGACTAACTGCTTGAGCTATGGCACAGCCTTCTTCACAGGGGTTAATGGTCACAGTATGAATCTGACCACTAACCTTTACCTAGTGGCCAAGTTAAGATGCCTGAAGTTTCATCACCATTCCCCATATGCTTTCAGGGCATCATGAAACATCCTGTATTTAAGTGTAACTGATTTTATGGGCATAAATTTTCCAATCTCGGAACTTTCAGTAGACTTCAGGTGCAATTAATTTTCATCCATAAAGGATGCACACCCCATACCAATCATTTATCAAATCTGGACTTTGTTATGGATTATATTTCATTGTAATAATCAAATAATTTTCCTGGGGAGTAAAGCACAGCCGGTGCATAAGGCTGACAACCTTACCGCCATCTTTGAGCCGATTGTCTAGATAATGTGGGACCCTCAACGTCTCACAACTCTATGGGCCTTCATGGCCTGTTACAGGGATAGCTTTACTTTTTACTTTACTGTAATATTTGGTATCTTTTAGGCCCATTTGTTTCTACAGTTCACAATGTCCCCTTAAGTTGATTACATGTTGGGCCGTTCTGGTAGGTTCAACTTTCATTTTATTCAGCCATTTATTGATCACCGGGTCAGGATTTAAAAGAGGACCTAATGACTATGACACATGGTGCAAACCACTCAAATGCAGTGTTCAGTAAGAAACACTTTAGACGTTAGCTAAGAATATGATCACATTTTCATACTCATGGATATATGGAGGTAGTCGTACAGTTAGCTCCCAGCTAAGAATATGATCACATTTCCATACTCATGGATATATGGAGGTAGTTGTACAGTTAGCTCCCAGTTTTCTGGGATTTATGGGAAAATGGGTATGCTGGTTGCATGGATATACCAGTTGCTTGAAAGACTTGTAGATGAACCAAATAGAAAGTCAGAATAACATAGATTAAGTTACTTTTTATGTGGGGGTATTCTTGTGCTAAATAGTGGATTGATGAGTGAGATTTGAGATATACTGTCATGTAATCACAAATTTGTTTTAACTTCAACTGTAATGGCACTTCCATGAGGGAGGATAGCAGCACAGTTAGTGGTGGCTGGGAGAAGTACTACTAGAAGGGTGAACATATGTGCATCACAAGTTTGTTTTCAATATAACTTTATAAACATTTTTGCTGGTTCCATTAGAATTCAGGGTGTTTGTGTACCAGATAACTGGGAGTTTACTGTAGGTAAATTTAATTTACTGAAAATTGTTTAACGCTTAATATTAATGCAAAATGGTCAGTTCATTTTATACTGTTGATATACTGCATCATTTCCTTGTCAAACTTTTACCAAATAGTGAAGCATAATAAAAACAAAAATGAAGTTCATGATGATGTTCAGAGAACAGGAAAGTCAGGAAATACTTATTATTCAGTTCCAGACTGGTTCTGAAGGGTTTTGATGATGGTGTATTACTCAGAATTACTGGGTTTTTGGAATTCGTCCATCGTCCGGCATTCTAAAAAACTAGAGAACACATTTTGGAAACTTTTTCTGAGGGACCCAAAAGAGTAAGTGTCCCTCACCTGAGGATGGAAACAGATCAAGTTTCTGAAATGTGTGGTCTGGTTATTTAGAATACCAGGTGATGGACAAATTCCAAAAAACCAGTAATTCTGGCTATTCTCATCTTTCCATCTATTAATGCTTTGTAAATGTACTACATAGGCCATGTTAAGCTGTAGGTCCCCTTTTCCGTTAATTAGCACCACCACCACTATTCAGTATGTTTGGGAGCAAGCAAAATTGGGCCCCTAGGACAGCAGCAGACCATTGACGTATGCACAGTAATACAAATGGACTTTGAGGATGAGTGACAGATTTTTCCGTCCATTTAATTTCTTGTGACTCGTGAGCTCGTATACCTTTTATGGAACATGACAAGGTAGAGACAAGAAAATATGTAACAAAACTAATCACTTAATAATTTATTTCTATAAATACCAGTACATATAACTATAGAAAATAAGTTACTCTGTTTATGAAAATGAAAAAAGGCCTGCTAAGTGACATGGTCATACAATATCAAAGGATTAAGTAATAACCAGAAACATTGCTGCGTCTTATCAACTCTGTTGCTGCCTTTGGTATTGACTTTGGGATTTCTTAGTACAAAATTAAATTAGTACTGTAAACAGTATTGAGAAAATAAATAAATAGCAAAAAATGTAATATAAATTTGAGGCATCACCACAAAATAGTTTTTAATTATCTATCATTCTAAATCTTTTTCTCTAATGGAAGTCTTTAAAAATACGTAATAGTACGCAGTAGCACATAATAGTATACCATCCCCCAGAATAAAATTCATCTGAGCAACATGAATGTATCGGCGTTTGTTATTTTGTCACAAAGAGTGTCACTGGATTAATTAAGTAGCTGTACCAATGTACTCTGGTTTCCACAGCTGGTTTAGGAAGAAGTTGTGAACGAGAGCAATGTCTTTGTCAGGGGCTTTCATTAAGATTGGAATCATTGATGGAGGATCTCGTTTCCGTCTCAAGTCAATTGGTTCATTAACAGGCTCTTGACCTTGTGTGCGGCTGACTGTGTCCGCTGGACATGTTGATCGGGTGTGAGGAGTGATGCCGTGCTGACATATAAGTTTCTCACGTTGTAGACGAACCCGTTTTTCAGTGATAGCATATACATGCATAAATGCTTTCTGGCAGACCTCCACTGTCCTAACTCCTTGCAGATTTGCAGCTGGAAGAGATGAACAACATGTAAGAAAGTTTAGCTTTGACATCACACTATTCTCAGGGATTTTATGGCCCCAGAGAAATTACCAATGGCAGGAATGTTGAAAAGCATGTTTAAAAGTGAGACTATAATAATGCCCAATATAATTTCAAATATTTGAGGTTTTGAGAGATATGTTCATCATAAATTCTTTTATAGCCAGATTTAGTTATTAAACTTGTTGTGAAGTAAACACTTCTTTTAAATGCAGCCCTAGCAATGTTCAGGAATTACCTCTTTACAACTGTTGTGACATAAAGTATATTTCCAGTGTAGGTAATAAAAAAAGAACAATCCTTCCACTTGGAAGATCTAATTATGCTTAAACAGGAAACCAACTGAAACACCCCAACCTGCATCAGTTCTTATATGGAATTATGTTTTCTTATTTACATTCAGTATTGTCTGAAAATTAAGAACATTACCTTATTTAGAAAATTACAGTAATTTTAATTAAGGGACATGAACATGAAGCTGAAAATTTCTTTCTAGGTATTCCCAGCATCCTCATTATTTTAATATAGCTGACATAACAGTCTCCAACAATCTCTTCTATACTGTGTCATCATTTTTTTTGCAGGAAGATACATTTAATTTGTTATGCATCTGCTTCATACTGTCAATCATCATTTGATTACCTGAGTCTGCTTGTGGCCCTGCCGCAGTTAAAAGTGGGATGTGGTATTTACAGCTTACTCTCCTCTGATTCCTTCCTGGAACTTTATGATCTGAAGATCTTCGCTGCACAGCTCTCGTCTCTATGTGTGCCATAAGGAACTCATTCTGTAGTGCATGGTCGCCTAATTTGTAAAACTCTGCAAATAGCTTTCGACGAACTTCCTTGGGTACTTTTTCTCCACATCGTTGGGGGCATTGACACAACACGTCTGAATCAGGAAAATGAATTCAGTTACTCTGTCATATATCTTTCACCTGTGTTGATGTAACCTATTTTTGAGGATATAAGACAAATTTTTCTGATTGCTTTCTATAAAATAAATGTCTATAATGCTAATAACCGTTAAGGAAAATCTTAATAACAGGTGGGATTGTATATAGGTTATCGACAATGACCGCTGTGCTTATGGTATGTTCCTTTCGGGTCATAATTAGGACCTACATGAAACTTCGATTTTCTGTAAGTTTTTAGTTATACTCACCTGGTTGTTTCTTGGCAGGAATTACTTTCCCAGATCTTGAAACATACTCCTGCCCAGTATTTCGTAACTTCTTCTGTAACTTTCTTTCTGATCTTGGCCAAAAGTTTGTTGTTCTGCTTTGTGTCATATTTTCTGAAGTCTCCATTTCAGACGCCATCTTAATAACATCCGCTCGAACTTCTGCGAAAAAAAATGTCCTAAATATGTTTCTGCCATCTATCGTCGAACATATGAACTAGGTCAATGAAGTTAACTGGTATGATCGTGGCGATGGCGCAACCAGTACTATTAAAGAGCAAGTGCTACACAGGGCTGGATGGGCAATGCCTGGGCCTTTTTTTGCATTTACAATTATTTTTCTCAATAAAAAATAACAAACATTTTTGTATACACATGAATTCTTTTCAGATAAAAAATTTAGTTACGTTTTTAATGGTTTCAGTGTGTATGGTGTGTCTGGATGTTGCTAATAAATTTGAGTCAGTTGTTAAGAACTTGCGTTAACGTATCGTTAACAGGTAGAAAACGGTGCCATGAACTACTCGCATGAAGTAGAGCCCATCTTCAGAAGTTAATGCATGGCCAGCTAATCGAGAAATGAACGTTCATCTGTAGAATTTTAGAGGGGTTGAATTACGTTCTGTAGAAACGATGACCTCAGAACAAAATTTTAATAAAGTTAGAATTGTCATTAAAAGGTTGAATTGCTATTAGTTCAGTTCTAACTGCACTACTACTCTAGGCGGACGAGGACGCCGTAAATTTATAGTCTTGATTTGGAATAATTGCTACAGTAAAGGATGGCACCAGCTTATAGAACCTTTGGGCAAAATCGACTGTAGTAATATAAAATGTTATGCAATATTCTTCTAGCACGGTTAGTACCATTCGTGAATGAAATCGGTGATCATCAACGCTGATTAAGTTTTAATAAATCACTATAGATCTTTCTTTTTACTTTTATTATTTATATATTTGCATTCGACAGATGTAGAAAAGAATGGCAGGTAATGGATTAGTACATAAGCTATTCATATACGAGGGGCGTTCAAGTTCTAAGGTCTCCGATTTTTTCCCCATGACTGGGAGCAGATAGACACATGCGGTTTAGTTTAAAATACGTGTGCACTCTTTGTGAATGCGTGACAGAGATGACAGCACTGTATGACACACAGAACTCTATTGGTGGTGGCAAGAGTGAGGAGTGTTTTTGAAACCTAAATTGGCGACGTTTTCATTACAAGAACAGCGAGTAATCATTCGTTTTCTCCACTTGCGTGGTGCGACACCCATTGAAATTCATCGCCAGTTGAGCGAGACATGTGGTGATGGTGTCATGAATGTGAAAAATGTGCGTTCGTGGGTGCGACAGTTCAAAGAAGGCTGAACGTCCTGTGACAACGAACCAAAACAATCTCAGTCTCGCACCAGCCGGTCTGACATGGTCGAGCGAGTTGAGAAAGTTGTTTTGGAGGATCGGCGACTGAATGTGGAAAACATCGCCTCCAAAGTTGGCATTTCCGTGGGATCTGTGCACACAATCCTGCATGAAGACCTGCGAATGGGGAAAGTGTCCTCCAGGTGGGTGCCACGAATGCTGGCGGACGACCACAAGGCTGCGCGCATGGCAATTTGCCAGGCGATGTTGACACGTGATGAAGGCTTGAATGGGACTTTATTTTCATCAATTGTGACAGTGGATGAGACATGGATACCGTTTTTCAATCCTAAAACGAAGCGCCAGTCATCTCAATGGAAGCACACAGACTCACCGCCACCAAAAAATTTCGGGTAAGCACCAGTGCTGAAAAAATGATGGTGGCCATGTTTTGGGACAGCAATGGCGTAATCCTTACTCATTGCATTCCAAAGGGCACTACGGTGAGAGGTGCATCCTACCAAGATGTTTTGAAGAACAAGCTCCTTCCAGCACTGCGAGAAAAACGGCCGGAAAAGGCTGCACGTGTGCTCTTTCACCAGGACAATGCACCAGCACATCGGAAATATGCGACGCAGCAGTTTCTTCGTGAAAACAACCTTGAAGTGGTTTCTCATGCTTCCTACTCACCTGACCTGGCTTCTAGCGATTTTTATCTTTTCCCAACGATGAAAGACACTCTCTGTGGTCGTACATTCGCCAATCATGCCGCTATTGCATCAGCGATTTTCCAGTGGTCAAAACAGACTCCTACAGAAGTGTTCGCAGCAGCCATGGAATCGTGGCGTCGAAGTTGTAAAAAATGTGTACGGCTGCGGGGAGATTACGTTGAAAAGTGACAGAAGTTTCAAATTTTTTGTATGATTATTATGTGAGAAAAAAATCGGAGACCTTAGAACTTGAACGCACCACGTATATATATTTTTTGACAAGTTTAAAAGTGCTGTTGAATTATCCCTCGTGCGTTGAAGGTTACGCTTGTTTTGATAATGCCTCTTATCGCTATTCTTGTACACCAAACTATTATTTGTAACTTGCAAGACTTGAAATGACTATTAACAGGTTAAATTTATGGCGTTATTGTCGCATGTTAGTGACTAGACACGGCTTGGATTGTTTATTTAATTTATTGGAGGTTTATTACTCGTAACTACAAATAGTTATAGCACTTTCACTGTTCTGCGGACTCTGCAGGTAACTAAAGCTTACCCCAAGTCGTCACAGTCTTTGTCTTCACTGTACGTTGCTTGGTAGCCGAGCCCCATATTTGCACCATATATAACTTCGACACGGACCAAATAGAAAACACTGTTTCCAACAGTTCCTACATGGATGCTTTCATATCCGCAGCCAGGGGAATGTGTTTACCGAACCTTTGCCTAGCAGTGGACATCATCTTTGGTTCCAGTGTTCCGGTAGTCATGTATCACGTAAAACATACTAGCCACGACATACAAACAAGGAGACATGATTATCGACTTAACCACCAGTGAGGCATATTTCAGTAAGGTCACAATTCATACTTCCTTTGTAATCAAATAACTCATCTCATTAGGCAGTCCTAGTCATGATAACGAGTCTGTGCTCATCTTGTGAATACACGTACGTCGAATAAGCATTGATAGTGCGCGTCAACAGTGGTGTTTGTAACGGTGTAACTAAGGTGCAGTCTGTACTGTAATACATTAGCAAGGAGTACGGACTTTACGGTGTAAAGTTGTGCTCATGCTTATTTAAGCACCTCGACAGAGAGACCAGTTGGACAGTGGAGGTACATCTCCGTACATATTGTTGCTGAACGTTTCTGAGTAACGGCTCGGTAAACACGTTTCCGCGTCGCGACCATTGTTATGCAACGGTGCTGTGAACACGCCTCCAACAATAGAGGGGCTGTGTTTTCTGTGTGGTCCTAGCCGAAGAGTTGTCTTGGAGGCAGTGGTAGAGTAGTGGTTAAGGCACTATGCTACAAGCCGGAAGGTCTCGGGTTCAAATCCCGATGAGGTCATTGAATTTTTTTCAGTTGACCTAATCCTTCTAGCCGCACTATGGCCCTGGGGTCTACTCAGCCTCTAACAGAAATGAGCACCAGGAATTAATTAAATCGTTTCCCTGGGGTGTAAAGCGCGGCCGGCGCGTAAGGCTGACAACCTTACCGCCATCTTTGAGCCGATTGTCTAGATAATGTGGGACCCTCAACGTCTCCCAACCCTATGGGCCTTCACACCCTGGTACAGGGATAGCTTTACTTTTTACTTTACCTGTAACAAGAAAGAGCTTCTTGATATTAACTGCTTGTCTGAAAAGTTGCTTAGCTGTTAGAAATTTCTTGCTTCGAGGAACCGGAATGGTCATCGCAGTGCTCTCGAAAGTCCCCCATTCGACTCTGTTCTTAGTCCTTTGATTCCAGGCCACATATACATACCTTATTTCTTGAAGTTCAATTTCAGTATTCGATCTGCACATAGGTAAAGTTTCTCGAGCAAAATTTTATTATCATTTTACTTGCCTCCCATGCGTTCCGCATGTCCTACTAATCACACATACTTGTACCTTGGTATAATCGTGCTTGCAATATCATGTGAACAGTACAACTTATATATCTCCATGTTTAATCTTTTTCATTCTCAGCGCTTTTTTTTTTCCACACGCACCCTCAATATTATGTTATTCCCTCGGAGCGAGAAATCAAAATTAATCTGTTTTTAATTTTCTGTTGTATTTGCAAAGTATCTGAACGTTGATATTTTAATCGAATCTCGACATTAACGGGGCCCTTTCGTTTTGTCGGCCCCCACGCTGCATTAATATGCATATTCAACAGCTGCTACTGAAATTTCGTCTGTATGCCAACAAACTGGCATCCCGTTAAATATAGAACATCTTAATATAGGGACAGTCATCAGTGGTTTCCAACACGACCGAAGCTTCTGGGAGTTTTATTCAACTGTTGGCTGCAAAACAGTTGATTGTTTTTTTTATCTCACGCTTCTGACCTGATGAAAGCCTTAACATATTCTTTCCAAAAAATATGCTTTAAGGGCTTTTATATGAATTGTTTATTTCAATGAGCAGAACTGAGTACCGAATATATTACATTTGCATTGCAGAATACCAGATATTTTGGATTATAGTGACAAAAATTATATTCATGAAAATACTTCCTATCATTGAATTGTGAATCCTTTACGTTCATGTCTCGTGTCCAGAAACCTAAAATTTAAAATATGCTTACTCAGTGCTTCTTAATAGTATGCATCCTGTTGTGTGTTATAAACAAGGTACATAAAATGTCTACAAATGTATGCAGTCTATACAACAATATTCTGTATTTAAAACAAAGTAGACACTATCGTATCAACATTTTTATGTACCTTGTTTATTCAGCCATTTTTTTTCACTTAGTGTGGGGGGGGGTGGAGTCCAACTGGGTCCACTCGGCACGGCGGCCACTGATTGGCCTATTGTAGTCTGCTCCGGGTGATTATGATGATGGAGAATTTGGTGAAATGAAGATTGGCAGGGGAAACCGAAGTACTTGGAGAAAACTCGCCCCAGCGTCACTTTGTCCACCACAAATCCCATTTGCCCGGGCCGCCGCGGTGGGAAGCCAGCGACTAACCGCTTGAGCTATGGCGCGTCCTTATTCACCCTTGCTTCTACGTCCTTAAGAATCTTGGTATCCTTTATCTTTATAGCGTTATTTGCCTTTTGCCTCCATCGCTTCACTTTTAGGTCTCGTAAATCATTTTCTCCGTCTTCCAACCTTCTCAGGGTGGGTGGGCCTTTTCACTTTTCTTCTACCTTCTGGCTTGCAAACATTTTCTTAGCCAACCTTGTTATTTCCACTCTAATCACATTCAACCTTACTCTCCTAAACATCTGCTACCAGATCAGTGGTTTTATGTGATTTTCTTAGATACCGATTAGTTCTAATTTCGCAAATTCCTTGCTTTTGCTTTATATTGGTATGTATCCCGGTCCCACCCTAAGTCTCAGGGTACTAAGGACCTGAAAAAGAGATGTGCGAAGTTACACAGAGTGAAGCTACATAATTTGTATTCTGCTCTTAACGGAATATAATTAGGACGATCAGATGAAGGAAGATGAGATGGGCAGGACACACAGCACTCATAGGGGGAGGTGGGAAATGCGCACAGAATTTCAATCTGACAGTGTGGAAGGATAAGGCTATATAGGATACCTAGACATCGATTGGAGGGCAATACAACCAAAAGTTCTGGGAAAATCCCATCGCTTACTTTTCTTTCGTGGTAGCATAGTTGGTTGAGGCACTATGCTACAAGCCGGAAGGTCGCGGGTTCAAGTTACGATGAGGTCATTGGATTTTTTTTTTTCAATTGACCTAATCCTTCCAGAAGCACTATGGCCCTGGGGTTGACCCGGCCTCTAGCAGAAATAAGTACCAGGAATATTCTTGGGGGTAAAGGGCGGCCGGCGCGTAGGGCTGACAAACTTGCCGCCATCTGTGAGCCGACTGTCTAGAGAAAATGTGGGACCCTCAACGTCTCACAACCCTATGGGCCTTCACGGCCTGTTACAGGGATAGCTT
Source organism: Cryptotermes secundus (assembly GCF_002891405.2). Lineage (NCBI taxonomy): Eukaryota > Metazoa > Arthropoda > Insecta > Blattodea > Kalotermitidae > Cryptotermes > Cryptotermes secundus. The sequence continues at coordinate 126,888 of NW_019722978.1, read as the reverse complement.
TACATATTGAGTATTTGATGCGACACAGCCCGTGTGTATTCATGGTCGTGGGTACGTGTTTACCCAGCCGCTGCCTAGCAACGATAAGTGGGATACAGACAAGGAAGTAATATCGTAAGCCCCATTTTATTTTTTCAAAATAAGGAAAATAGGATAAAATTGATCTTAAATTTAACTGGACTGAGCTGACTCAGGATAGGATCCAGTAGCAGGACTTTTGTGAGCGTGGTAATGAACCAAGGAATTTTTTGACCAGTGCAACAATTATCGGCTTCTCGGTGACTGCGCCATGCGGTTAGTTGACTGGTCAAGGAGAATATGTAGTTCTAAATATATGAAGTTGTCCCATTTCTTTCTTCAAGTTGTAGTAAAGATTTGCTCCTTTAATGGTCCTGCCTGTCCTTGTTGCCCAGAGCGGAACAGTACTTTAAGTGTACTTTATGTGATGTTGTCGACAGTAAAATTAAGTATCCTACGTGATTTTACGATCCCTGGGAGATACCTTGTTCTCTCTCCACTCCCCCCCCCTTTCAAAGCTGTGCTATAGTTTGTGATGTAAATTTTGAACTTTTGTGCAAAAAGGACGTAACTCTGCCCTGCAGGACAGTTAACAGTTGCTCGCCTGAACAACGCGTGCCCGACTTGATCGGTTCTGAAAGGTTCATGTAATCCTACCGTTCAGAGTAGCCTGAACAGTCCAGTTCAGTCCGGTCCGGTCCAGCCATCACACACTGTTTCTCTCCACGTAAGCATGGTTCACCTTTCTAGGACTTACCGACATTTCTGAGGAATAATGAACCTCCATTTTCAGGGTTGGGGATAAATCCGAGGTACTTGTAGTTCTTCGACCCTGAAGATGGCCGTATTACGTTACTTCGAAACTTTGATGAACGTTTACCGTACTAGGCGACGTAATGTCCCAGAAGCTAGTGCTCTTCATAATAACTTCGGAGAAGTTCAGATCGCGTAGTGTTGTCTATATTTCCCGATCAAATTTCGTGCGCATTTCGAAGTTCGTCCTGTCCATCTCATTGGCCTACTTTCCTTAATATAAAAAACATAAATGGAGGTTTATGAGATCACCTTGCTGTGGCCCCACTTCCTAACATTGATACGCAACGGCTCGGTAAACACCTTCCTGGTGCAAGGGATACACACGCAACAGTAGAAGAACTGTTGAATACGGGGATTTCTGCGCAGTCCGTATCATGGCAAGTAGTATGTAGCGAAAGGAAATTAGGTGATTAGTTCTTCCCGGCACTCCTTCTTATGCATTTCTCTCCATGAGGAAGCCCGGATCATTAGTCACTGTCTGTTTTAGCTCACCACCCAACGGAAGCATTTTAATCCATATATGGAGCATCTTCAGAAGGCATTTCCTAAGACATACAAAAATCGTTAAATTTTAAATACTGTCCTGATTGCAGATGTGTAAACTGCGTGTGTACGTAGCATCGCATCGCTGACTGTGATGAACTGTTCGGAAAATATTTCAAAGGAAGCAGCTATGACGCAATTGAAGGAAATTGTCACGTCATTTCACAGAGGAACTGAGAAAGAAAGAACTCAGGATATACGATCTCCGGATTGGGATTCAAACCCAAACCAAGAATTCGGGATTCGATTTACGGCAGGGAGAGAAAGAGTTTCTTCCTCCGCGGCTCATTGTATCACCTAATCAATGTGTTCCGGGAGACTTACCCAGGTATGAAGAGGCCGTTGGTTACTCGCTTCCACTTCACTTTACGTTTTCTTGTCATGGTAATTAATTAAGCACAGAGACAAATTTACCTCTTTTTTATTTTTTTTATTGCTAGTGGGGTGGTACTAAGTCCCTTGTACTGTGGCCACTTCTGGCCTATTGTACCAGTCCCAGATGATAGGTGAGGGTGATTGTGGAGCAGTTGGTGGAATGAAGATTGGCAGGGGAAACCGAAGTACTCGGAGAAAAACTGCCCCAACGTCACTTTGTCGACCACAAATCCTACTTGACCAGACCCGGGATCGAACCCGGGCCACCGCGGTGGGAAGCCAGCGACTAACCGCTTGAGCTATGGCGCGGCCCAATGTACCTCTTCCTCCACCTCCGCATTTTTTTTTATTTCTTGGGGTGGGGTGAGACTGAGTCCACTTGATTCTCTGCTACTATTTGGCCTGTTGTACCAGCCCCGGATGATAGATGATGGTGAATGTGGAGCAGTTGGTGGAATGAAGATTGGCAGGGGCAACCGAAGTACTCAGTAAACCTGACCCAGTGCCGCTTTGTCCACTACAAATCCCACATGACCTGACATGGGATCGAACCAGTGCTGCAGCCATGGGAAGCCGGCGGCTAACCTCCAGGACTATGGCACGGCCCCTGCACATGCGCAATACGAATTAAGAATGTTAACGCCGATATTACTGTCCTCGTTTATTAATTATTTTAAAGTCGACTCTGTTGCGTTGACCATTGATGACCGTACGTCTAAGAACACTGAATAGGGCATAAGTAGGCCTGCAGCTTTCATTAACATAGGATTTGTTACGGACAGACATATACTCCACGGTGGGTATTGTGCTTGACCGCCGCAACTCGGTCTGTGGCACTTCTGTGATGACTTTGCATTTGAACTGCACGGAGGCATTTCCTCCGTATCAGATTCAGTGTTCATACAGCCATGACACGGTCTGTTGCAGTTACGTAAGTGCTGATACTTTTTTACAATCGGTTTAATAGTCATAACGTTGGGAATTCGTAAGTAGTGGCCATGTTATGTGGGACCTTTGTCACCGCGGCATGGCACGTCCTCAGGTTGCGGATGGAGGGTAGCTGCGAATATGTTGAAAAAGCAGTCGCGGATAGCCCACGGGGTGGGTCCTCCAGCTTAGGGGTTGGGCGTGTGGCTAACGACTCCATATTGTAAAAAAAAATTATACGAAATGTTACACAGGGAAGGAGAATATTTGGACCGAAGAGGGATGGAGTGGTGGGAGATTGGAGAAAACTACATAATGAGGAGCTTCATAACTTTTCTTCTTTGAACAACAAAAAAAAAAAAACAAACTCCGTGATTTAATCCGCAAGGGAACTATACCGGCCGAGCGACCGCCGCTTGTTGGTGAAGTTAGTGCCAACTTTAGTGGATAGAGGGCGTCGCGTGGTCAGCGCAACGAATCCCCACGGCCGTTATTTTCGGTTTTCTAGACCTCAGCCACTATTTCCTTGAAATAGCTCCTCAGTTATCCTCAAGAGGCTGAGTGAGCCCCGTTCCAGACCCACTACTCAGAAAAAGTGGTAGCGCCAGGAATCTAACCCGGACCTCTGGATCTGTAGCCCTTCATCAAGTATGATTAGAAGGATCAAGTCAAGGACGATGAGATGGGCTGGGCATATAGGACGCATGGGGACAAGAATGTATATGGTATTTTGGTGGGGAAAGCTAGAAGGAAAGAGACAACTAGGAAGACCTAGACGTAGGTGAGAAGATAATATAATGGATCTTATATAAGATGGGGTGATATGGACTGGATTGATCTGGCTGAGGAACACGGTGATGAAAGCTTCGGGTTCCATAAAAATGTTGAGTAGCTGAGCGATCGGCTACTTCAGAAGAAGAACTCAGGTCCATGGAGTGAGTGCGTGAGTTAGTGGCACTTGGCGTCAGATTTAATGACCCGGTCGCATGGTAGTAGCCTACTTAGTGACATTTCTTCCACGCTTCAAGAAATGATTATAGCACCAAGACCCATTCTTTTCGGATCAGGCAATGACATTTCTTCCACACAAGATGTATCTGGTGTCTAATTGGATGATGACATTGCCTCCGCATCACGTGGTGATGGTTGTGCCGCGGCCTTTGGGGACTCATTTGAGAAACCCGTAAACCGAATGAAGGTATGGTTGGCATCAAGGTAGAGTAGGCTTTGAGGTTCTCACGCCCTGTGATCCATTGACGGCGTTATATCCCAAAAAACAAAATTACTCAAGTCAGGGGAGGGTTTTTAGCGACGCGTCCTACCCGTTGTTATTTCATTTCGTAGGATGTTTATGTTCTTGTAGTTATATCCCTTTTGCAGGGAACCTCTTACTTTACAGGACAACCGACGTCATATTTAAACAACATTGTCACAAACTTCTGGTTTTTTACCATGTGGTCCAGCGGTAGACATGGAAATGGGTTCAGTTGGAGTGGTCGTTTACAGTTCAATCTGTGAGTTTAGATTTTATGCAGTCTTTGCGAGGTAACTGGAAGCATACTTGGGAGCTCGTGCCTGTCCACCCGTCAGCATGCATTCGCCACGCCAGTTTGCAGAATTTCATGAACGTTTGGAGGGGTGCACTACACCAACCGTACCTTGTATGAATATCAAACTTTCACATACATTATACTTGAAAATGGACATATGATATAAAAATAGATCTTTAGTTCCTTAATTCATGTTGAAACACTTTCAATAGACCTGTACTGAACGGTATTGCCACGTGTTAGTGACTGGACGACCGCCTCTGTGGTCTGTTGGTCAGAGTTCCTGCCTACAGATCCAGAGGTCCTGGGTTCGATTCCCGCCGCTACCCGATTTTGTTGTAAGTAGTGGGTCTGGAACGGGGTCCGCTCAGCCTCGTGAGGATAATTGAGAAGCTGTTTCAAGGAAATAGCGGCTCCGGTCTAGAAAACCGAGATTAACGGCCGTGGGGAGCTGAGCCCTTCTTGAGAAGCCGCCAGTTGTGCAGCTACGCAAGAATTTCCCAACATTTTATGGGAACCAAAAATTCATTGCCGTGCTCACAAGAACCCTTCATTTGTCCCTTTCCTGAACCAGATCAATCCAGTCCATACCACCCCATCCTATTTTTAAGATAAATTTTAATATCCACCCACCTACATCTTGGTCTGCCTAGTGGTCTCTTTCCTTCTGGCTTTCCCACCAATATCCTATATGAATTCCTCTCCTCCACCATTCGTGCTACATGCGTTGCCCACCTCATCCTCCTTGTCTTGATCAATCTAATTACACTTGGCGAAGTGTACAAGTTATGAAGCTCCTCATTATGCAACTTTCTCCAACCCCCCGTCACTTCACCCCTCTTCGGTCCAAATATTCTCCTTAGCATTCTGTATAAAAGTTATTGTGTTCGGCAGATGATGATAACTGTGTGTAGGGCTTATAAGACACGGAACGTTTTCCCAGATGACTTGCAATGCGATGTTTGAAACTTGTTTCTATTTTAAGAGTTCTATCCTCTGGGATATAATGCCGTGTAGTCCGTTGAATGTCAACCGACGTTTCGGTGGAACATCGCGTCCATCTTCACCGTCGAAGAATAAGCCAAGCAGAAACCAGCAGGAAGCAGTCAGAGCTCTGCTCGTGTTAATCTTCTACCCTGAAGACGGAGGCGACGTATTATATCATAGAACACAGAACTCTTCACAACGACCTCTGTGAAAACATTGTTTCTCTTTCTGTTGCTGTCAGTTACTACCTTCTGCCCACGCCGTAAGAGGGAATGACCTCCCAAGTCCGAGAATTCCGAGGGCTTGCTTTCGTCCGCTCAGAAGTTAAGAGGGTGAAAATGGAAGATGGTGGTTGGCAGAGGGGACCCGCAACTCAACAAGTGTGGGTCGGATATTCGTCACGTTGCCAAGGTTATTCAGAACTTCTAAACAGAAAACTTTTCAGTCGCCTCGAGTGTTCTGCAGCGATTCTCTTTAAGCTCAGTCTAGCAAAATTTAAATACCCGGCCCATATCTCCACTGAAGCACCACATTGCCTTTTCATTCATCCATCAATGACACTACAGCCATTTGTTGGGCCCTGGCCTCATCTTCAGTTCCGTAATCTTTTTTTACACACACGGTAGGACTCCTTGGACGAGTGATCAGCCCGTCGCAAGGCCACTGCCTACACACAGGACAACACGAACACGTCTTGAGTGGGACCATATTTCCCTTACTGGTGGTTAATGAGACCCGCCTCTGTGGTCTAGTGGTCAGAGTTCCTGGCTACAGATCCAGAGGCCCGGGTTCGATTCCCGATGCTAACAAATGTTTTTTATACAAGTAGTGGGTCTGGAACGGGGTCCACTCAGCCTCGTGAGGATAATTGAGGAGTTATTTCAAGGAAACAGCGGCTCCGGTCTATAAAACCGAGATTAACGGCCGTGGGGATCCGTTGCTCTGACCACGCGACACCCACTATCCGCAAAAGTTGGCACGTAACTTCGCCGACAAGCGGCGGTCGCTCGGTCGGTATAGTTCGCTTGCGGACTACTGGCCATGGAGTTTGTTTGTTTGGGTGGTTAATGTTGCTTAGGAACGAAGTGAGAACCGAGATGTGAACATTAATGCTGGTATACTGTGTCCAAAACATCTTTGAAGGCGCGTGATTATCAGATAGTGACGTACATCTTTACGTCACCATTCCCAGATTGTATTTTCAACGTACGGTGGGAACCAAAGTCACCAGTGCTAGAGATCATTTTGAAATCTTCAGTCAGATTACCTCCTCAAAATATGACGTTCCCAGAAAGGTGTCTTAGACAAACTCCGTGGCATGTAGTCCGCAAGCGAACTATACCGACCAAGCGACCGCCTCTTGTCGGCGAAGTTAATGCCAACTTTTGCGGATAGAGGGTGTCGCGTGGTCAGCGCAACGGATCCCCACGGCCGTTAATCTCAGTGTTCCAGACCGTAGCCGCTATTTCCTTGAAATAGCTCCTCAGTTATCCTCACGAGGGTGAATGGACACCGTTCCAGACCCGCTACTTCTCAGAAAATCTGGTAGCGCCGAAAATCGAACCCGGGACCTCTGGATCTGTAGCCAGGAACTCTGACCACTAGACCAGAGAGGCGGTTTGTCTTAGACAAACACTAATAGATATTTTTAAAAACGTTTTGTAATAAATCCCCCCCATCAGGACTTCTTTTAGGAATACTAGTATTTTTTTACTCCATATTTTAAACCGATGGGGGACGTTCCATTAAACAGTGCAGCAGGAGCCAGTAGGCCTGACTCTTTTTGCGACGCCAATATTCGAGTTCGTAATTGCTAGTTCGAAACAGCGACAGTGTTCGAATAACCCAATTAGTTGACGGCGTCAGAGTAATCAGATTGTACATAAATAAGCAGACACTGCAACTGCAGCACGATGAAGTCATGATGTTAATAAGATTGTGTGCCCCCATTAACGGACGGACAGACACATTGCTTTGTCTGTTCCTATGGACGCATTTAAGTAACAACACATGCACACGTACGTATCAGTGTTATTGTGTTACGTTCTGGGAGGGGGGTGGGATAGTTTCCCTGTGAATATCTCATGGCTGCATTCTAGAAGGTATGTGCGGAAGCCAAATCGAACTTTCGCCCCAGTAACTAAACACAATGCCTAAAAGACAAGTAGGGTGCCGTGGGGATAAAACTCCACTCATGTTCCATCTCTGGCTGTAGTATCCGTAGACCTGTCCCCGGCTGAGACGTCGTTAGCGCCCATAGCTTATCTGACCAAAATAAATCCGTGCCCGCAACAGAAGTTGAATCTCCTTCATAAAAAAAAATAACTCCGTGGTTTTAGTCTGCAAGCGAACCATACCGACCGAGCGCCCGCCGATTGTCGGCGAAGTTAGTGCCACCTTTAGCGGCTAGAGGGTGTCCCGTGGTCAGCGCAACGAATCCCCAAGGCCGTTAATTTCGGTTTTCTAGACCGGAGCCTCTATTTCCTTGAAATAGCTCCTCAGTTATCCTCACGAGACTGAGTGGACCTCGTCCCAGTCCCGCTATTTCTCAGAAAATCTGGTAGCGTCGGGAATCTAACCCGGACCTCTGGATATGTAGCCAGGAACTCTGACCACTAGACGACAATCTCCGTCATTCAGCCCTAAAAGGTGAAAAGGTAAAGTTGTCCCTGTACTTAACTAATTAAGCACTGCGCCATGAAGACGTAATGGGGAAGTGGATGTATAGATCCACATTTTTCTTGACCTCGGCACTAGTTGGAGGCGAGTGGTCAGCTTCACGCCTCGGCCTCTTAACACCCGATGAAAGAGCCCCCGGTACCCATAAGGTAGGAGGTTGGGTGGACCTCAGGGCCGATCTGGCTGACGTGGAGAAAAAATTCTTGATCCTACCGGGACTCGAACTCCTATTGTCTAGCCCGTAGTTGGTCACTTTACCGACTACGCTATCCCGACTCCTGAATAAAAGACAGGACGATGGATAATTTCCAAACACAGAATAATTGTAAAAATATGTCATGTTTTAACACGGAAAGGATTAACCGTGTCCGTGATATAGAACAGTCGATGAGAAAGTGGAACGCCGTGCTTGCGACGGCTCGTCGCCCGAGTGTAGCCGATGCGTGCGTGTGTTGCGGCGCGGTGCGACCCCAAGGCTACGGCGAAGGAGGAGCAGGAGGAGTGGCGGAGGATAGTTGCAGACCGCATGTTTAAGCAGTCGGCGGCATGCTTCCAGCCAACCGGTCATGTAGCTTTCCTAGTTAGTGTTCAGTTGCCCGTCTCTGTTCGTCGCAGTGACAGAAATTTGAAGTGCTGTGATTCCCGTGACATTCGTACAAGAACGCCGTGATTACCAGCCATAAGGATGCCGAATAAGGCAGAGGTAAAGTTAGCCGTTTCTAAATGTGTAGAGCTTTCATATTTATTCCTCCTCTTTCTGGCTAGGATTTCGGATTCGTACCGTCCTATTCCTTTACATGTATTCCTGTATTTCAGCATCCTGTTGCATTAACGTCCATGTATTTATCTTGGGTTTAATAGAAATTTTAGTGGATTTTATTTTGTTTTAACTTTCAAAAGAGAACTACAGCGTGTTGTTTTAACACGCACTAACACAGTGTAGTAGTTTTAACATAATTTAATAAAATATTTGTAACATATCAAGACACTTGAAGATGGCCGTTTGGGGCCGAAACATGTTGTGTCAAAGTGTAAAATGATAAACTAAAATTAAGATTAAGTGGTGAATCAAGAAGCGTTGCAATATTGACGGACGATAAATACATGGACGTTAACTTTACATGTATCTTTGATTTTCCAAGTCGGTATAACGACGGGTCATGGGCTGGGCAGCCAAGGAGTCGGGGATTCGATTCCAAGTTGGAGCAGCAGAAGTTTCTCCACAGCGTTCAGTCCGGCTTCGGGGTCCACCCAACTTCCTACTCAGTGGGTACCGGGGTGTCTATCCCCGAGGGTAAAGAATCTGGAACGTGAAACTGACCACTTACCGCCATCTAGTGCCGGTATTAGGAATATATGGATTATACCTCCGCTCTCCCATACGTTTTCATGGCGTGGAGCTTAATTAATTACGTACAGGGACAACTTTACCTTTATATGTTGTGACTATCCTCGTCCCAAGTTTCTCTTGGCCTTCCTCAGGAATATTTTTGTTCTGTTGCCAACTTTCTGACGTTCTCGGCCCCAATTCATTTTCGTCTCAGTGTGTTCTGAATGCCGTTCCTGTATGGACCCCCGTCGAGGTCGTGGTCTGCGTTTTCTTTCCCGCCATAGCCCATACTTTCTTCACATACATTTCATTGTCCATCCGACATATGACCGAAACGTCTTGGCACTCAGTCTTCTCACGAAGTGTATAAAATGTATGCAGAATAGAGAGGCCTTGACCGTCCGCCTGCCGTCCTGCACTTTCAAACTCCAAATTTGTTTAATATAATTCGCTAATATTTAGTATTTTGGATGTATTTAGCGACGCTGTCAGTAATTCCGACCTTAAAGCGCCGGATATCTGTACGATAGTGAATAATGAATTTGAAGGATTGTGGAAGGAATCCTGTAGGTACTCTGTCAGAATAGTAGGAATGCCGGCCGCGAATCGAACCGAGCACCCTCCGAATATAAGTCGGAAGGGTTGCCACTTGAGTCAACTACTCAATTTGGGGGCGCCCCTGCTAATACTTGTCGAAATAATTTCATGCTGGCATAATTTAGCCAGATATAATTTCTGCTTTGCAAGAAACTTATCAGAATTTGTAAATTATTTTTTAATATCATACGAAAGCAGTTTGTACACAACATGACATTTAAATCTCATTAAGCTTCAAATTTATATTTGGTTTATTTTGCGTAACCGCCGGTATAGCGACTGGCTACCGGCTGGACGACCAAGGGGTCAGAGTTCGCGTCCCGGTAGGGTCAATGATTTTCTCTGCGCGTCGTCCAGACCTGCTCTGGGGTCCACTCAACCTCATATTCAATGGATACCAGGGGTAAAGCGGCCGGGGCTTGAAGCTGACCACTCACCTCCAGCTACTGCCGAGATCAAGAAAACGTGGATCTATACATCCACTTCTCCATACGCCTTCATGGCATAGTGCTTGATTAGTTAAGCACAGAGATAACGTCACTTTTTTTGCCTTCAACCTGGCGTATATTTAATAGCTGGAGAGAGCTATAAATGAGGCCGGAACGGAATGCAGAAGGAGAGGAGGAGCACGCAGTGAAGTAATATTAAGGTCAGTTAGATATGCAGAATAGCCAAGGACTAATTTGGGAAACACCTGTACTGAGAGTGCGAGTAGGTGTAGTGACGGTACGAGATCGATATCTGCGCTAGAAGTTGTATTCACGACGATCGCGTTAAACAGCTGTCCGTCACGAACTCTAAACTTCGGCGGAACTCCTGTCCAGTTCTGCTTCGTCTCAACTTCAGCCTCGAACCTTGCCTCACAGTGTGGTTAGCGCTCGGCGGATCCGCTAACCTGGCTGGTATGTCTCGTGATTTTTCGCAGTACCTCGTACGAAATCCTGGGGGTACATAAAATAGGCCACGACGGCTTCCTTCGACAAACATATCAGTTTATTGTCCAGCAATAATTTTTTAGCTGTCGACCCTGTGTAACCTGCGTAGGTCCCACTGACTAACTTATACATGGAGCTGAGCTCTTCTTGAGAAGTCGCCAATTGTTCAGCCACTCCAGAATTTCCCAGCATTTTGTGGAAACCTAAGGTTCATTACCGTGTTCACAACAGCCCTTCACTGGTCCATATCCTCAGCCAGATCGATCCAGTTCATACCACCCCTTTCTATCTCTCTAAGATCCATTTTAATATTGTCCAGCCACCTACGTCTTGGTCTTTTAGTGGTCTCTTTCCTTCTGACTTTCCCACCAATATCCTATATGTACTCAGCTTCTCTCAATTCATGCTACATTCCCTGCCCACCTCATCCTCCTTGACTTGATCATTCTAAGTGTACTTGGAGAAGAGTACAAGTTATGAAGCTCCTCATTGTGCAGTTTTCTGCAACCTCCCGTCACTTCATCTCGCTTCAGTCCAAATATTCTCCTCAACACCCTGTTCTCAAACTCCCTCAGTCTGTGTTCCTCCCTTAATGTCAGAGATCAAGTTTCACACCCATACAGAACCACAGGCAGTCTCTATGTTTCTAGACAGCAGACGAGAAGACAGATGGTTCTGGACCGAATGGTAGCAAGCATTGCCCGAATTGAGCTCCCTTCGTTGCGTAGGTGCTACTGCGTGAATAATCAGAGAACACGCTTGGCAGCGAGTGTCATGGTGTAATGGTTAGCACGGCTACTTTGTGTTCAAGAGGATTCAGACTCAAAGCTCTGAACGACTCTTTGAACTGCTCTTTCGTGGCTTTTCTCAGTCAATATAGACTAATACTTCAGACGGGCCACGACATCTATCGTACACACACGCAGAACATCGTGGGCGCAAGTTTCTTGTCGGTGTGTCCCAGTTTTTATTGCCGCCTTGAGACCGACTTTTCTAACCGAGGATTTCCGTGAATTTCCCCTTTTCTTCCAAGCTGTAGCTGGAATAGTACCTTAAAATACTGTGAAATGCCGCCTGAAAGCCGGAATAATGAAGCAAGATCCAGACGTACGTTCATGAGCAACAACTAAGTAAACACTAAGTTTCCGTTACAACGGCTAGCCAAAACACGTTTGCGCGACAACGAATCATAGCGTTGCCCGGAAATTGACGCACGTTCTCGTGGCAACGGAGGAAATAGAGAATAACAGAGAACAATTAGCTGTTGTGCTTGGTGATCTGTGTCCTGTCCGCATGAAGTTAGTTCAGTCCGAGATTCAGAGATCCAAAGAGAGAATTCCAGAGACTAGGGACTCTTCAGGATCCCTCGTTCAAGGATTCAATAGTTGGAAGTGTTAACAAGATGACATTCGTTACCAAGCAACGACCAAGCAAGCGGACGTTGAAGACCTTACTTTGGGTCCTATAGGTACAATAATCTTTAGAGTGCTATAATTATTTGTAGTTATGACTTGTGAGTGTCCAGTAATTTTATTCACCAGTCAAAACCCCGTCTACAAATCACTAAATCGCGTGGCAGTATATTGCAACCGCTTTATTACAGTCACAATTCGTCATTCAGTCATGCTACTGTTCCACGATACGTAACCGAAATGACTGAGGAACCATCTTTAAGTAAGTAAAATAGGATCCGTAGACACTAACATACGCATTAGGCCGCGCCAGAGCTCAAGCGGTTAATCGCTGGCTTCCCACCGCGGCGGCCCGGGTTCGATCCCGGGGTGTGGTCAAGTGGGATTTGTGGTGGACAAAGTGGCGCTGGGGCAGGTTTTCTCCTTGTACTTCGGTTTCCCCTGCCAATCTTCATTCCACCAATTGCTCCACAATCACCCTCCCCTATTATCTGGGGCTGGTACAATAGGCCAGAAGTGGCCGCAGTACAAGGGACTTAGTCCCACCCCACTAGCAATAAAAAACTTATGCATTTGGAAAGCCGTTGTTAAATAAGTGAAGTATTTAACCCTAAACTAATTAAGCACCATGAAGGCGTATGGGGGAGTGCATGTATTGATCCATATTTTCTTGACCTCGGCACTAGTTGGAGGTGAGTGGTCAGCTTCACGTCCCGGTCGCTTTACCTTCTTGGGTGAACCTCAGAGCCGGTCTGGAGGACATGGAGAAAAGAAAATTCTTGAACCTACCGGGACTCGAACTCCGATCCCTTGATCGTCCAGCCCGCAGCCAGTCGCTATGCCGACTACACTATCGCGGCTTCTAACCTTAAACTAGGAGTAAATGAAATAAATTGCTTAGGCTGTTGGCAGACCCCGCGTAAATTAAACTGATATGCCTGTGTAGAAGCGATTTATTTTGTTCGTTTAGTTCGATTTTGCGTGCCGTGTCGCGATAATGTATTATAGCAAATTAAACTATGTAACTTCTATAGGATCCGTGGCATGTGATTAGAGTTACTTCGTAGAAGCTTCGTTCCTTTATCCGCCCAGACCTCTTGCAGCTGTGATTCGGAGCCAACTTCAGTGAAACTTTATACACGTTGTTTGTGCCAGGGATCTATTTGAAGATGAGGCGAGAGAAGTCGAGGTGTGAGCAGTTTGCTGGGAAGAAAATGTTTTGTTGTTTTCTTGAAACCATTATTGTTATTGATTTTGTAATAGTAGTGCGTCATTTTTTCCCAACTTCGTGGGGCGGGGTTGGGGGATGGGGCTTCAGAAATGAGGCCGCAACAAGAAGTTATGGAAATACGTGGTGCTTTCTTCCCCTCAGATGGCCCATTTTATACGGTGAGGCTAGTGTGACCTGTACGGTAATAGTTGTCTAGTGGGGTGGGACTAAGTCCCTTGTACTGCGGCCACTTCTTGCCTATTGTACCAGCCCCAGATGATAGGTGAGGGTGATTATGGGGCAGTTGGTGGAATGAAGAGCGGCAGGGGAGACCGAAGTACTCGGAGAAAACCTTCCCCAGCGCCACTTTGTCCACCACAAATCCCACTTGACCAGACCTGGGATCGAACCCGGGCCGCCGCAATGGGAAGCAAGCGACTAACCGCTTGAGCTATGGTGCGGCCATTTCTATATAGTTAATGGTCAGTTTCTAAACGTAATGTTCACTGTTACAGATTTACATTATGTTAAGTTTGTCAGATATGACCTCATAGTTTCGCACTGTAGGTTTCGTTGTGTGAAGAAATTTTCGTAAGTTTTACACACGAGATTTCATACCGCTCTCTACGTTCTCGTTCTTCTTCTATTGCTCCCAGTTGCAGCATAGGGCCTCCGTGAAACGCTTCGTTTTACTTTAGTTTCTTGACCTAGGATAGTCAGTAGGACTCCTTGGAGAGGGGATCAGCCCGTCGCAAGGTCGCTACCTAACACACAGACATATCCATGCCTCGAGTGGGATTCGAACCCACGATCCCAGTGCTCGAGCGGGCGAAGACATTTCATGCCTTAGACCGCACGGTCACCGTGATCGGCCCTCATTACACTAGCTCGCTATTATTGTCATAAAGTCTGAAGACAGGTACAGGTTTCGTGCTACAACCAAATCCTTTACACTGCACAGAAACCTTTTCGAATATTGGGTTTAAAACAGAAATTCAACCATTGGATGCGTTGGTGGATTCTGAAGGGTTCTGAGTATCGGGCCGTGTTATTGAGGTTCTGAGCTTGGAGTATTGAAGCAAAAATGCAATTATTGGAAGGAGATAACACCTTAAATCTGGTTACTTCCAGCACTTGGTGTTACGCCGTTGTAAAGAGTTCTGGCGGTGATATGTTATACCTAGAATTGCTGGGTTTCTGGACTTTGTCCGGCTTTTGGTATGTTGAACAGAAAACAAAACAACACAGACTGTTATCATTTCCAGTCTCAGGCGAGAATGGTGGTGAGGCACCTTTTGGACGCGTTGGAAAGAGCTAAGCTGTTACTAGACGCGTGATTAATATTAGCTGTTTCTAACGGACCAAATTGAGTAGGTTGGTTCTCACATTTTCACTTGAGGACGGAGGCAGATGCAGTTTCCGAAACGTGTTCTGGTTCAGAGTACCAAACGATGGCCAAAGTTCAGAAACCCAGTAATTCTAAGAAGAGTGCCGTTTTCATGGATATAACTCCGTATAGTCTGGTTGAAGTTTACTGACGTTTCGGAGGAACGTACTCGTATTTCCTCCAAGTTTAAGGTCGAGGAGTTTGGTCTAGAAGTAAACGCAGAGAAAGCAAAATATACGTTGCTGTCTCGTCACCAGAATGCAGGGCAAAATCCTGACATAAAGATAGCCAACAGATCCTTTGAAAATATGGCACAGTTCAGATATTTGGGAACAGCAGTAACAAAATTTGATTCAGGAGGAAAAGAGGGGAGATTTGAATTCGAGTAATGCTTGCTACCATTCAGTCCAGAACCTTTTGTCTGCTCGTCTGCTGCCTAAAAGCATAAAAATAAAAATATGCAAAACTATAATTTTGCCTCTGATTCTGTATGGGTGTGAAACTTGGTCTCTGACATTAAGGCAGAAACATTGACTGAGGGTGCTGAGAATATTTGGACCGAAGAGAGATGAAGTGACAAGAGGTTGGAGAAAACTGCATAATGAGGAGCTTCATAACTTGTACTCTTCGCCAAGTGTAATTAGAATGATCAAGTTAAGGAAGTTGAAATTGGCAGGGCATGTAGCACGGATTGGGAATAGGAGGGGAGGAAGAAGAATGCATATAGGATATTGGTGGGAAATCCAGAAGGAAAGAGGCCACTACGAAGACCAAGACGTAGGTGGGTGGATAGTATTAAAATGGATTTTAGAGATGCAAGATGGGATGGTATGGACTAGGTTGATCTGGCTCAGGATAGGGACCAATGGAGGGCTCTTGTGAACACAGTAATGAACCTTGGGGTTCCATAAAATGCTGGGAAATTCTTGAGTAGCTGCACAACTGGCGGCTTTTCAAGAAGGGCTCAGTTCCATTAAGTTAGTTAAGGTCGAGGAGTAAGGCAGGCAGGCAGGTATAAGCGGTTGCTTGTTATTTTCTTTGCTTATTTGTCGACGTTGAAGACGGAGGCAGTACTTTCCTTGGAAACTTTGGTGAACTCCTACCAGGCAACACGGTGTCACATGCCAGATGCTAGTACTCATCCCCGCCGTAAGAACCTCAGATCTCACACAGCAATGAGAATCGCTCGAATGTTGCGTGTTTTTATATGATTTGCTTAACACAGTAATACTTAACGTTCGTACAGTGTGACGTTCATGTATTTATATTGAGTGTGTATGGTGTTATTCGTTCTCGCTCAGTACTTCTGCGTTTTCTTTTTCGTATTATACATAAACTAGTGAGCCGGGATAGCTCAGTCGGTATAGCGACTAGCTACTGGCTGGACGACCGAGGGGTCGGAGTTCGAATCCCGATAGGGTCAAGAATTTTCACTTCTCCGCGTCGTTCAGACCGGCTCTGGTGTCCACTGAACCTCCTGTCCAATGGGTACCGGGGTTTTCTTCCGGGTAAAGCAGTCGAGGCTTGAAGCTGATCACTCATCTCCAACTAGTGCCGAGGTCAGAAAGACATGATTCTACAGATCCACTCCCCCATACGCCTTCATGGCATAGTGCTTAATTAGTTAAGTACAGGCAAAACATTAACTTTACTTTACATAAACTGTTCCTTTTTTTGATTACGTTGAAGAATATGAGATGTAGCGAGAGGAACATCAAGACAGGTCATCACGGTGTAGAGGTATAATCGTTTGGATGAAGAATACACAGTATTGAGCCAGATCATTAGCTCAGGTTTCAAGCTTGATGTATGCTTAATGGATGGAGACTGGATAAGGACGTTTGGACATAGGACGAATGTTTGTAAAATGCAAACGGCGCAGTAGCAGTATTTTTTTTTACAAACAAAAGTGGAAAGCTGTACCCGAGTTGGGTGTAGCTTCTGGAAATTTGATGAGTTCATTGTGTACTTTGGGGGCACGCGGTAGCGTAGTTGGTTGATGCACTGTGCTATAAGCCGGAAGGTCGCGGGATCGAAGCCCGATGAGGTCATTGGATTTTTTTTTTCAATTTACCTAATCCTTCCAGCTGCACTATGGCCCTGGCGTCGACTAGACTCTAACAGAAACGAGTACCAGGAATATTCTTTTGGATGAAGGGCGGCCGGCGCGTAATGCTGACGACCTTACTGCCATCTGTGATCCAGTTGTCTAAAAATGTGGGAACCTCAACATCTCACAACTCTATGGGCATCCACGGCCTGTTACAGGGATACCTAACCTTACTTACTTACTTACTCACATTGTGTACTTTATGGACTGATTTGGGCTAAAATGAAATTCATCTTACAGCTTTTCATGTAGACCTTTTTTCCTTTCGCGCTACAGTCCCAATTTGGGCGTTGTCCTCCCTCCATGAAACTCTCCGTTCACTTCGGTTTACTAGATCTTAAACGTTCGGTAGGACTCCTTGGGCGGGTGATCAGCTCGTCGCAAGGCCTCTACCTGTACACAAACACAGAAAAATGCACATACACACACAAACACCAAACTTCCATGCCCTAAATGGGATTCGAACCCACAATCTCGGCTTCCGAGCGAGCGAAGACTATCGCGACCGGCCATGTTGACGTTAGCGCCAAATTAAATCGAAATTCATTGAATGCAGACGCTGTGCGATTTCCGTGTTGTTATCCTTTCGCTGTATGCGGTTCGTTTAGAGAACTAATGTTTTTTTCATATGTTATGATTTTATCATTAATTGCACATTTCGATTCCGACAAAAGCTGCCACCCCTCAATTAGAGCACAGAATTGCGTCTAATGGCCTTTCTGTGGTCTCTAGCGTTCGGCCTGAGATGCCTCGCCTCTTTTTTACGGTAAAATCTAGGTTTGTCCTTTCTAAAGGGGAGAACGTGACGACCATAAAAATATTGCGCAGAATTCAGTGTCGTCATATGCAGCTGGCAGTAAGAGAGAAACTGTAAACAGTAAATCCCCACTGTATTAACATTCAGCCCTGCTCACAAGTTACTTCTTGATGTAACAGTTGGTCCTTCTGGTCTGGATTTATGTGCTGTTTAGGTAGGTCAGTAAAATAAACGTACGTAATCACCATCCGTGCCTTTGCAACACCTAGGGAATACGCGCCAGGAGAGAATGTTTATTTAAATAGGAGTTAAAATGTTGAAGATCAGTGGCAGACAGTACTCTGCCTCTGGTCGCTTTTTCCAGATACCGTGGCCCCTGCTTATGCTTTCCCTTGAACATTAAAATATATCATGGTTTAATGACAGCTCCAAGTTTTATGCAAATACCGGTGTATTCGGTATTTTCTTTTATGTAGTGTTGCCCAGTTGGTAGGTAAAGTGAAAAGTAAAGGTATCCCTGTAACAGGCCGTGGAGGCCCATAGGGTTGTGAGACGTTGAGGTTCCCACATTTTCTCTAGACAGTCGGCTCACAGATGGCGGCAAGTTTGTCAGCCCTACGCGCCGGCCGCCCTTTACCCCCAAGAATATTCCTGGTACTCATTTCTGTTAGAGGCTGAGTCAACCCCAGAGCCATAATGCGGCTGGAAGGATTAGGTAAATTGAAAAAATCCTCCTCATCGGGATTCGAACCCTCGACCTTCCGACTTGTAGCATAGTGTCTCAACCAATTACGCTACCGCGTGCCTCAAGAGCTGGGAAGATGATACTAAAATGGAACTAGAGAGAGTAGGGTTATGTTATGAACTGTAAGGATCGTGTTCAGTAGTGAGCTTGGCATTGTTGCTATTGAGCCTTCGGGTTATTACAATTAAAAGTTTTTGTCTTCCATAGCGTCCAGACCGACTTTGAGGCCCACTCAATCCCCTATCCAATGGGTACCGGGGGATCTTTCCCCCGTGTGTAAAGCGACCGGGGCATGAAGCTTGTCACTCACCCCAATTTAGTGCCGAGTTTGAGAATGATGGAGCCATACCTCCACTCCCCCATATGTCTGCATGAGGGGCAGCGTTACAGTTTATTACATTTCAAGACGTGTGCACGACTGTTTGATACGAGGATGACGTGACAGCCTTAGAAAGATACGGAAAGAACCAATGGTGACCTGATTCTGAAGTAATATCCCGTCATGGAAAATGTCGGCCTTCGAACTGCAGTACGAAGCTCACACTGGGCAAATATTTTGTTTCCTTTATTGGGCTGTACTAGTTGTGAAAACACTAGCGTCGCAGCTTGCTTAAGGATATAGAAAAATACAATGCAAATAGTAGATTATGAAGAATGCAGTCTTCTGGGATGTGGCACCGCGTAGACCTTGTGTAAACCGACGTTTCGGAGAAACGTATCGCCTCCTGCAGACTGCAGCCACCTGCTCACGCTGTTTCCTCACTCCCGGGGTTTTCTACCCTGACGATGGAGGCGATACGTTCCTCCGAAACGTCGGTTTACCCAAGATCTACAAGGCGCCACATCCCAGAAGACGACATTCTTCATAGTCACCGCTGTGAAAACCTAAAATCTTACATTGTAGATTGTTATTCCAGGGCCATGTTTTGTCTCGTAATTGTGTATATTTTTCACGAAGTTGCTTTCTTCGCATTCATTATGACGGTAATTAAACAGGCCATTCTGTGGTTTGGTGCAAGAATGAGACTGAGTAGTTGAGATGTTAATAGGCGCAGTGACTGGATTCCCATTATGTTTGTGCCACGACATAATGTAACATATTTGCGTCATATCCGTAAATTCTTCTGCATCATTGACTCTGGATGTTCGTTTACCCACGTAATCATTGTTCTTTCTCCAGTTTATCGCCGCCTACGTGTTCCTGTTGTTTACTTAGGTAGTAGATGGAAAACTTCATGGAAAATGTCCAGGTCAGAGAAGGATACTATTAAAATTGGATTTACGGAATTAGTTGTGAGGTTATTGAACAGGATTGAATCGTTCATGCTGGCGGGCTTCGGTGCTAGCGTTGTTCAGGCTTCATATTCTGTTCTTTACTTTCCTATGGCGCTACAGCCCCAATTGGGGCCTAGGCCTACCTCCATGAAACTCTCCGTTTCACTTCGGTTTGCTAGATCTTACACATACGGTAGGACTCCTTGGGCGAGTGATCAGCTCGTCGCAAGGCCTCTAACTGTAGACAGACACAAAACGCACGCAAACATCCATGCCCTGAGTGGGATTCGAACCCACGATCCCGGCTTCCGAGCGAGCGAAGACAGTACACGCCTTAGACCGCTCGGCTACCGTGACCGGCTCATATTCTGTTACCAGAGATTAATTCGTTGCGTGCTTAAGAAGTTTGCTGAGGAGATAGATGTTAAAGATCTTAGTATGAGTTATGCGTTGGCGAAGAAGCCATGTTACGCAAGGCCTTTTCTGCACAGAGCTACGGTGACACGAACACAGCGTACACACGGGCCCTGTTCAGGTTGCCACACAGTGCGAACTGTGATGCGACAGCGCCGGGGCGTGATCATAACTCCACAAACCGCCATATTAAGCCTAGCCTGGATAGCGACTGGCTACGGGCTGGACGACCGAGGGTGTCAAGAATTTTCTCCAAGTCGTCCAGACCGTCTCTGGGGTCCACCCAACCTCCTGTCCAGTGGGTACCGGGGGATCTTTCTTCGGGGGTAAAGCGGCAGGGGCGTGAAGCTGTCCACTCACCTCCAACTACAGCTGAGGCCAAAATGTTGATATACACATCCACTCCCCCATACGCCTTCATGGCATAGTGCTTAATTAGTTAAGTACAGGGGAAACCTTATTTTTTTACCATATTAATCCTAATGTGCATAGGTTAAATGACTTGTACGTTCTCTTGGGAAGCAATGCAGGCGCTGTTCTAATGTCGTCAATCCCTACCCCCCAAAAATTACAGCGCTCTCTCGTCACTGGATCCAATTTTCCCAGCCGCCGGATTTGATTTATGTATTGATAGCTTCTTTGTTCGTATACACACGGAGAAGTCGGTTACTTCCGCACCAAGAGACTTACATTTACTGAGGGCAAAGCTGTAGTGGCCAGCTGATTCCAGTTCCCAGCCTCACACGCTGTATTTGTAAGACTGTAATATTACCACCTAGGTCTAGCAATTGGTCTCATACCTTCAGATTTCCTAACTGAGATTTTGAGCCGTCACAGTTCTCCTGGCCCTCGGTTTTCCGTGCGGGCTGGGCGACCGGGGTTCAGTCTTGGTACGGATTTTCTTCGCCATAGCGTAAGGACTAGATCTGGGAGCCACTCAGTCACCCGCCCAGCGGGTACCGGGAGCTCTCTCCCCGGGGTGAAGCTATCGGGACGTGAGCTCACCACTCACCTCTCTCTGGTGCTCCATACTTCACCACGACGGTGCGCTTAATTAAGCTTAATCGATATGTTTCTTTTAAGGGAGTTAATCCTCACGGTTGGCCGTGCCATAGCTCAGGCGGTTAGTCGCCGGCTTCCCACCACGGCGGTCCGGGTTCGAGCCCAGGTAAGGTCATGTGGGATTTGTGATGGGCAAAGTGGAATTGGGGCAGGTTTTCTCAGACTACTTCGATTTCCCTGCCAATTCTCATTCCACCGACTGCTCCATACTCATTATCAATCATCCGAAGCTGGTACAATAAGCCAAACAGTGGCCAACGTACCAAGTGGACTCAGTCTCACCCACCCCGAGAAACTAAAAAAAAAACTAAACCCCCATTGTTGGCGAAGCATGGCTGTACGTATATATAGCATATGTTCTCAAGGAATTATCCGCGAACGCATTCCTGAACAAAGAATTTGATTAAACAAAAACTCCGTAGCTTTAGTCCGCAAGAGAACTATATCGACCGAGCGACCGCCGCTTGTCGACGAAAGAAATCTGCCGTAGTGTTTAGTCATGAAGAAGAAGCTTGTCTGGGACTCATCCGTGAGCAGTGAATTTGCGGTAGCCAGATTCAGGAACAAACATTTGCTGTAGCTTCGTCTCTCTAGGAAAAAATGCTCTGGCCACGTTCCTTTTAAAGTAACGTTTTAATGCTATCGTTAGAGATTCAATTATAATTACACGACCAATAATTATTGGTCGTGTAAGAATATCAATACAAAGTTTATTCAGGATATGCAGAAAAAAATAATTTCAGCATACGAATGGGTATCGGGTCCCCTGAAAATTGCTTGGGGCTGTAAGCATGGATGTTATTCACTTAGCTTCCGCTCAGCTGCCAGGAACATTGTCGTGCTGTCTTGCTTCCACAACTGAGAGATGTCAAGGAAGCCGTCATGGGGTGTGAAGGTGGCTCAGAAAGTATAAACACGAATTAATCAATTACAACAACATCCTCGCTCAGTGTATGAGCTTAGAAGTCCTTAGAGTAACTTGATGTCAACTGACAGAGCTACTGAACAACTACCGTGTTAACCAAATGTAATGTGATTTTTCTCTCCAAATTGTCCCTAATCTCAGTCAGAAGTTTCTAAAGATGTTTAGGAAANTTATCTGAAGAAAGCAGTCTTCTGGGATGTGGCACCGTGTATATGTGGTGTTAACCGACGTTTCGGAGGAACGTATCGCCTCCATCTTCGGGGTAGAAGGAAAAATAAAATCCGCAAGCGAAGAGACAGTAAGTACTTGTACTGGTTCTCACTGTCTCTTCGCTTGCGGATTTTCTTATTTTTCTTTCTACCCTGAAGATGCAGGCGATACGTTCCTCCGAAACGTCGGTTAACACCACATATACACGGTGCCACATCCCAGAAGACTGCTTTCTTAAGATAAAATTGTCCCTCTGCGTAACTGAACATGCACTACGCCATGGAGACGTATGGTGGAGTGGATGTATAGATCCACGTATTCTTGACGTCGGCACTAGTTAGAGGTGAGTGGCTCTGTGCTAAGTGACGAGCATTCAGTTGTTCATTGAGAACGTGAACAAAATCCGCTCATCGTCTGGACGGGATAGGGAACCGGAAGAGCCTGTTGTAACTGGAGATGTGTGCGAACTGCAGTGGAGAAGGGAACGAAGAGAAGACAGCGAGACCAGTTTCTGGTGCTTCATAAAGTTTAATGCTATTTTAATCAATGTTTCGTGTACTTTTCCTGCATTGCCATGCAAACTTTCCATTCGGTCTTGATCTTTTTAATGCTGTGTTTCTGAATACAAAAATTTGTACATTCTTTTTGTGTGTGTCACTATGGCAACCTGTCTATATTGTCATGTGTCCGGGGTTCCATGACGAATAATTGTGGATTCCGGATTAGACGAAGCTGTTTATAGGATAACTCATTTACAGTCACTCTGACATAGCCTCTTCCAGACGATGTGACCTGACTAGTCCGTCATCTTTGATCAGACGTGTGATCTGGCCTTCTCTGATCTCATTTATCCTCTGATCTGCCTCCCGCTGATCTTCTCTGTTCTCCCTTCTCCTCTGGTCTTCTCTGATCTGCCGTCCGCTCTGGTCTTCTCTCATCTGGTCTCGTCTGGTCTCTTATATTCTACAGCTGGACGGACTTGAAGGGTTTCATTTCCCGTGTTAGCTAGTGTATCAGTAGCCGCGAGAACGTGTTTTCATTTTTAGGCAACACGATGATTTTATCTGTAGCTATTGGTTGTTGCGGAGACAACACTTATTGAACCGTTGTTCGGCAATGGACCTCTCTGTATGTGCTGTCTCGGAAACGTGTTTTAACAAGCCGTTGTCTAGCAGTGGACACCCGCTCAGATATTCTGAATTTTAGGCGGCACGCCACAGTATGTTTGTCTGTCTGTCTATTAACCTGTTTCTTTACATCTTTCTGTCTATGGTTCTCTTTATCGATTTGTAAGATTTGAGGTTCTGACAGCGGTGGTTGTGAAGAGTTCTCTCTTCTGGGATATAGCGCCGTGTGGTCCGCTGAAAGTCGATTTTTTCCTCCCACGTTTCTTGCTGATGTCTCTTTAATGTAAAACGCATGTGAGTGTATGGGTCGATAACCTTAGCAATGAATTCTGGATTGTTAACAAGAGGGAACATGTTTTGACACTAAGAATTATAGCTTGTCAGATGTGACGCAATTTAGTCTTGTAAATGTTTACCGGCGTTTCGGAGGAACTTGCTGCCTCCATCTTCGGGGTCGAAGAATAAGCCAGGCAAGCAGCTTGCTGCAGCTGTGATAACAGTTAACTCCGAAGATGAGCTAAGATCGGTTACCGACTATATATGTGTATCGCGTCATGTTGGGAACGCATGTACAAATTTACCGAAGGAGCTTTTTGAGTTACCTTCATTTCTACGGCTTGTGTCTTTCGTAAGTGTAATGGTTAAGAAAATATAGCCACCTAAAGTAGTGGAGGTACTTTCTGGACACACTGTATTAATTTCTCACTAAATGTCACTCCATCTCGACTCAAGAGCAAGCGAACTTTGCCGCCGAAAGCCCCCCCCCAAAGTAAAGCTATCCCTGTAACCGGCGGCAGAGAGGCCCATAGGGTTGTGAGACGTCGAGGCTGCCACATTTTCTAGCGGCTCACAGATGGCGGTGAAATTATCAGACCCACGCGCCGGCCGCCCTATACCCCCAGAAAGATTCCTGGTACTCATTTCTGTTAGAGGATGAGTCGATCCCAGGGCTATAATGCGGATGGAAGGATTAGGCCAGTTGAAAAATCTCAATGACTTCATCGGGAATCGAACCCGCGACCTTCAAGCATGTAGCGTAGCGCCTCAGCCAACTACGCTACCGCTTGACCCGACGAAAAGCCAAAGTTCTCTCATATAGAGGAAGAACCTGGCCTGATTCTTGGCTTGCAACCCGGCTTTAGCGGCAAAGGTTTGTGTTTGTTAGTTCAGGAAAATGCTGCAGTAGTGTGACATAATATATGTGATCATAATGCTGTATTAATGTCAATCATATGTACCGTCTCCTACAACCAGTGGGCGGACAGTTGTCACAAATTACTTGCAATCCTTCGTTACTTCAGGCTACAATGTCTGTATTCTAACATAACTGCCGTCGCTTGTATGTGTAGGCTTATTAATGCTAGTCAACATGCCTGGAGACTTTTAACACGGGCATGAGAACTCCGAGCGTTAATTAATTAGACATCTGAACTCACTGTGAATGGATATATTTTGTAAGCATATAAGTAAGCTTTTAAGTGTAAGTTCAGTTGCCAAACTTACCAGACACTTGGTCAATCTTAATAAATAAATAAATAAATGTGCATACATAACAGCAGTTTAGTGAGAATTCATAACTGTAGCCAAACACAGAGTGGATAATTTTCAGTCCAGTGTGACATACAAGTTTACAACACTTCAGTCTCTTTCACCTTACATGTTTCGATTCAAAAGAATCATCCTCAGAGGCGCACCGCTACGATCAGGCAACACTGTCACATAAGATGTTTTAACAATATGCACTTAAGCTATGAATAATGCTCACTATATAAATTTTGTTATTATTACGGTTGGTTTTGGTGTTTGTCGCAGGCATTCACGACGGCGCTTCTTGAAGAGTAGACTCACGTATGATGCTGTTTCTTTTAGGCGTATTTGCTGGGTATTCTCACTGGGATTTTCCACCGCACGCAATATGATATTCGCTTTTCATACATTAGCCTCCCAGTGTATTTAAAATTGTATTAAAATTGTCTTTTGCATGTAAAAAATTAGTTATTAATGTTAAAATATCGTGAGCCGACATTGGGTCATGTTGTTTTCCTCCTGATGGTGGGAGATGTCGTTTATTTCTCTTCGTTTTATGTTCTTATTATTAGTTGTGTAGTTTACGTGCGTGCTGTGTCGTTTGTACTCCAAAGAGATGACATGTAATGAGAGGGTATACATTGTTTTAAAGTAGATCTCGATCACGTGACGAGGGCTCCACCCATTCGACACATGTATAACCTATGCACTTGGAGTAGCGTCTTTGACGAAACTAATAAACAAACTTTGGAGNGCGATGACTATGATGAAAGTCGTCTTCTGGGTTTAGGCGCCGTGTATTCTTCGTTTTGACCGACGTTTCGGAGGAACGTATCGCCTCCATCTTCAGAGCAGTTGAATGGCTTGGAATGCAGAGAGCAGTAGCTGCACTGCAGAACAGAGCAGAGCAACTGCTCTGAAGATGGAGGCGATACGTTCCTCCGAAACGTCGGTCAAAACGAAGAATACACGGCGCCTAAACCCAGAAGACGACTTTCATCATAGTCATCGCCGTGAAAACCTCAAAACTTACAAACTTTGGAGCTGTTTACTGAAGACAGGCGAAAACTTTATGATCGCCCGTCTTACCAATCTTGAGGCACTGCAAACTAGCAGGACTCTTTGAGTGCTTCAGGTTAACGATGAAAACTGTTGTGTTGCCAAGCTCTGAAGGCAACTCAGGGAAATATGTGAAATACTTTCATAGCGAAACAAAACTTAGCTCTTAACGAAGGGTGGAGGGGGGTAGAGTATGGTGTAATGAAATTTATAGAAGTGGCAAAGAATACGAAACATGATCTCTTACTTTGAAGGGAGAAAAATATTCGGACGTAAGATGAATAAGTAAATCAGCAACTTAGGATACGATATGACGAGGGTACCCAGTGTTGGGATCGTTAGCAAGGTTACTGGATGGATGAAACAAGGAGTGTATGCAGAATTTTGGCGAGAAAACCTGTAAGATAACGAAGTTGAAAGAATGAGAAGGCAGGATAATATTAAATGGAACTGTGAGCAAGTGTGTGAAAGTGAGACTGCTGCGATCCTGGAGGACATCGGTTCTAGTTGCAGATCACATGTATATGAACTGACGATTGGCCCCCAATATTATCTTAATGCCCAAAATATGTTCATTCCTTATGTGAACATAAATCGTATGAAGTGGCAGGAGGTTGAGGAGCTTCATAACTTGTACGCTTCTTTAAAATGATCAAGTCAAGGAGGATGAGATGGGCAGGGCACGTGGCACGAAGGGAGGAGAGAAGGAATGCGTATAGGATATTGGTGGGAAACCCAGAAGGAAAGAGTCCACTTGGAAGACCAAGGCGTAGGTGGGTGGACGATATTGAACTGGATCTCAGAGATGGATTGAATTGATGTTACTCAGGATAGTGACCGATGGAGGGCTCTTATGAACACGGTAATGAACCTTCTGGTTCAATAAAATGCTGGGAAGTTTTGAGTGGCTGCACAATTGGCAGCTTCTCAAGAAGGGCTCAGCTCCAAGAGCGAGTAAACACAAATCGTGTAATCGGAACGGTCACGATAGCCGAAACCCTGAACAGGCCATGGGGTTTGTACCTCGTGAAGCACCGGCTTATCGGCCTTCGCTTCGTGACCTCATGACCTTATAGCATTCTTGGTGACATTTTCACAGGCAGCTTGCAGGCGTTGCTTCATTACTATTCGGCAAATAAAACTTCTTCACAAACTAACGTTACAACACACCATTCATAGCATCCGTATACCTATCTTCTGTCTTCCTTTCATCCCTTTTTTCGCATTCTCCTTTACTTGCTTTTCTTCCTTCCTACTTTTTTCTTTATCGTTCTTTCAGCGTTCAGTACAGAACACGCAAGAACGCAAGCTAACGTCTGTTTATCAAAGGGTTTCGATCCCGTGACTACGGTATATGAGTTGCTATTGTTCAGACCCCTTCTGAAATGGCTGAGTGGCCACTCCATCGCGTGCTGCCGTGTACAGTACGTCTCGTAGGAGAAGTCTAAAAGTAAATTTCCTTTGTGTTCTGAGCCGATGTGGAAATGTCTTGTAACAATCTTGACACCCACACAGTGGTTTCACTTACAGCTGCGTCGAGGAGCATCGATTGAAATCCAAGTTTCTTGCTTCTAACGTAAGCCGGGTTACTGAATTATTATGAAATATAATTTGTTTTGTTACGCCGTAACAGCTTATAGCCCAGAGCGGGTCTGTCCGTTTTATTAAAGAAATCGATGCGTTATCATACGTACCCTTCGTGCTTTACATCGTAACTGTTTTGTCTTGGCATGGCGTTCTTCACAGGTTCTGGCTGCAATATTTGTCAAATTCAAATTTCTTGCACCTCTTTTACGAATTCAGCTAAGTACATAATGAATGCAATTCGAAATCCTCATCGGGACATTTTGACGAAAAGTTTGAATTTAGCAAAAATAATATTTTACGAGTATTTAACGAGGAGGTGTCACAGCATAGCGTAGTTGGTTGAGGCACTGTGCTACAAGCCGGCAGGCCACGGGTTCGATTTCCAATGAGGTCATTGGATTCTTCAATTGACAGTTCTTCTCGCCGCACTATGACCCCGGGGTAGATTCAGTCTCTAAGAGAAATGAATACCAGGAATCCTCCTCGGGGTAAAGAGTGGCCGGCGCATAAGGCTGACAGCCTCACCGTGATCTGTGTGCAGATTGTTTAGAAAATGTTGGAGCCTCGACGTCTCACAACCCTATGGGCCTCTCTACGGCCGGTTACAGGGATAGCTTTAC
>NW_019722978.1:52922-98689 GCF_002891405.2 Cryptotermes secundus | reverse complement strand
GGGGGGCAGCAAAGTTCGCTTGCTCTTGAGTGTAGAGGGAGTGACATTTAAGTGAGAAATAAATACAGAATTTAAGTTTGGACTTGCGGCGAGCGGGTCGTATGCGATCCACAAGTTGATTTTGTCAGCCCGTGAGGGTGTCTTTGCATTCCCCAAAATGTGTGTTAGCGCCCTTAAAAGAATACAGTGGCGAATCGTATCGACAGAACTTTAAAATATTTACAAAACAATCCATGTAATTTTTAGTTGATTTCACATTACACCGAATGAATAACGTAGAAAAATATGAAATTTAATTTAGTGTTTCCAGTTTTGATTTGTACGCCTATGATTAGTACAGAAATTTGAATACGTATACTGGAAAATGATTTATTTTAATAAAGCCGCCTTGGTAGAAACCCAAGATACATTTGGTCCCCTCAGTGGTTTGAAGTTGGACAGCCTCGGTTTTAACATAGCTCCGTTATAAAACTGTACAGTCGTGGGATTTTAAACTCTTGTGGCACGGTCAGAGTTTGTATTGACGAGACCTTTATATAATCACGTCTTCGTGTGAGAAAGCCAACATGGCTCTTTCGTAACATTGCAGTATCGCAGAAACTCACGCCTTAAAGCGGATGATTACGATTATGATGATCAGTATTTCACCCTGTTCCCCCACCGGTGTGCCCGGATACATTCAACCTGGTATCCGATGTGTATCGAGGGTCGAGGGCCATTCCGTCGGGGATTTAGCTATCGTTACATGAAGCTGACCACACTTCTCGAAGTTTAGAATCAATAAACCCTTATCCCCATGCCCATACACGCCTTCCCGACTTTGCTATTAAGCACAATTTTTTTTTCATCTACCGACATGTAGCCTGGATAGCTCAGTCGGTATAGCGACTGGCTACGGGCTGGACGACCAAGTGCTCGGAGTTCGAGTCCCGGGGGGCAAGAAATTTCACTTCACTTCTTTTAGACCGGCTCTGGGGCCCACCCAACCTCTTATCCATTGGGTATCGGGGTCAAGAAAACGTGGGTCTATACATCCAGTCCCCCATACGCCTTCATGGCATAGTGCTTAATTAAGCACAGGAACAACTTTATATTTTTTACCGACACGTATATTCTAGTCAGTGAAGTGACTGCCTATCCGCTGGAGTTCCAGGGTTAAATCCTCAGCATGGACGTAATTTTTACTTTCTTATTACGGTATCCAGACCGTTTCCCAACACACGCAATCCAGTAAGAACCTCTGTCTTTTTGTATAGTATTAATGCTTATAAGTTATACGTGTATTTATGAGGTACTTGAATCGGATTCCGATGCTTGGCAGTCCTGATGATATCTTTTCGTAGATTTTTTTTACTCCGTCCAGATATATATCGGGCTTATACATTGCAGTAGACCTCTTCCGCCTCATTCCACATATTTTCAAATTAGTCATTCACAACTGTTTCACGTATAGCTTGACGCTGATCATTCTGAGCCCTTATTTATTTGGATGATTATAGATGAACCTGAAATTTATTTCTAATTAATTCTCGGTAATTTAAATTTCAAAAGTCTTATGTTTCGATATTACTGGAAATGTATCGTGATCTATAATATCGTATTTCATCGTCTGGGACGTGCAATACGGTGTTTATGTTGAAAATTTCTAGATTCTGGCAGAAACAACAAGTCCGGAGTTATGACATTTACGATCAGTCATAAATTTAGCTCGGGTACAGGGAACCGGACGCGCCTAAAAGGACAGGTCAGAGCTTGTTACAATTGCCTGTGAATGAGGGCCAGTATGATTGGGTTGCCTCGTTCAAGCTTCCTACGGAAGATGGGATGAAAATGTATATGTCAACACCATCTTTCGAATTCCCGGCGTGGGGGTTGCAAGCCATTCCACAAAAGGAAAAAGACTTTCACAATATTCCGAACTGAACGGACGTGACCCTTGCACGCTCCGGGACATAGCTAGCCGATAGTAACGCTGTAACTTAAAGCTAAGAATACATTAATTTAACAGTGTGGTGAATTAGCAGGTGAATAAACGTCGATTGGCTCAACTCTCAGAAAAACGCTTTCTTCGGCATCGCTACCCTGAGACTCATGCAAACCGACCCAGCTAGTTTCCCGTACCTATACCGATCTTCCTTAGTTTGATCTGTGAGGACAACTTGCAGTGGCCATCATACACTGTCCTAAGGTAGAAACAGGTGTAGCAGGGATAACACCATTCCGACTGCGCCGATACAGGCAAAGGCGGGTTGGAAAAGAGCGGTGTTAAGCTTATGCTGTTGAAATAATCGAATCATCCGGAGATGTGCAGTATGATCGAGCATGGCGGTCGGTCTTGAACCAGCTCCGTTTTTTTATTTCTAGTGGGGTGGGACTAAGTCCCTTATACTGCGGCCACTTCTGGCCTATTGTACCAGCGCCAGATGATAGGTGAGGGTGATTGTGGAGCAATTGGTGGAATGAAGATTGGCAGGGAAAACCGAAGTACTCGGAGAAAACCTGCCCCAGCGCCACTTTGTCAACCACAAATCCCACTTGACCAGACCCGGGATCGAACCCGGGCCGCCGCGGTTGGAAGCCAGCGACTAACCGCTTGAGCTATGGCGCGGAACCAGCTCCATCCATCACTATGTTATCATAATCTCTGGTTAGACTCAGAATGAAGCAGTCTATACTACCACAGTCAATAAGTTCGTGGACTGACCGCAAAGCGTCGTTGCAGTATACCACAGAGAATAGGTTGAAGCACGATATGATGCCCTGTCAGTTCATCTCTCGTCACAGCAAGAGACAGTTGTGTGCAAACAGTGTAAACAGAACTACGGCCTCTGTTGTGAACTGCAGTTACATGCGAGTGGCGGAAATCGAAAATGTGGCAGTTTGAACAACGGGCAAACATCAAGTTCTGCCAGAAACTAGGCAAATCCCCTAACGAAACGTTTGGCGTAGGAAGAATTGGCTGTTGCTACACGACAACGCCCCTGTACATCGCTCTGCTCTTATCCAAGAGGAACTGGCAAGGCAACAGGTCACTGTTTAGCCACACCCTCCGTACTCACTTGATCTCGCACCCTGCGATTTCTTTCTCTTTCGCCGCGTGAAAGCAAAGCTACGTGCTCGTAGATTTCCGTCGTCCTAGGAGGTGGTCATTGCCACAAGAGACGCCGTACGGGAATTTCCTGCCAATATGTTTCAGCAATGTTTTCGGCAGCTGTATCAACGTTGACAGACTTGCATAGTGGCCAACGGCAACTATTTTGAGGGCAGATGTGGATCTGTGTAAGTGTATGTGAATACCTTGTAATATGATGCGATAAAACCACATTCCACGAACTTAGTGACTCTACCACTTATATCCATTGCATGATGTGCGTAAGATGGATGCTTGGTTTAGAGGTTGTGTGTTTGGCCGTCTACATTATTTCATGTCCGAAATTGCTCCTCATATTTCGGGAATACGTTTGCCGTTTATAACCCCTACTTAAAAGGACGCCAAAATTTTGCTTAAAAATTTATCAGAAGCTATCGTACATCATTTTTGCGTACATGCAAAAATTTAACGAAAAAAACTCCTTGGCCTGTAGTCCGCAAGCGAACTATACCAACCGAGCGACCGCCGCTTGTCGGCGAAGTTAGTGCAAACGTAACGAAATTCAAGGGAAAATAATTTATGACGCTATGGAGCTTGATATAGACTGTCTCTGTGGTCTAGTGGTCAGAGTTCCTGGCTACAGATCCAGAAGTCCGGGTTCGATTTTCGGCGCTACCAGATTTTCTGAGAAGTAGTGGGCCTGAAACGGGGCCCACTTAGCCGTGTGAAGATAATAGAGGAGCTATTTCAAGGAAATAGCGGCTCCGGTCTACAAAATCGAAATTATCGACCGTGGGGATTCGTTGCGCTGACCACGTGGCACCCTCTAACCAAAAAAGTTGGCACTAACTTCGCCGACAAGAGGCGGTCGCTTGGTCGGTATAGTTTGCTTACGGACTAAAGCCACGGAGTTTGATGTTTATAGTGTTCTAAGATTCGTAGCGATCCTTTTGTATCTGCAAGAAATACACATCAAAGCCACTGAAGTATGGAAAATAGCAAATAAGGTGTTTGGAAAATCTGTATAGTGCATCGCAGTACACCTTTATACTCCTGTTAGGTCACAGAATGAGAATCTTTCTTTTTCTTCAGACCTTAGACGGTTTTACACGATTTCGTATTCATCGAATGGCAGAGTAAAACGCACTAACCTGCAGTGGGAAAGTCACGATAACGCGCGGTGTCTCTCTGTAGCCTGGTGTTCAGTAGGATATGGAGTCGCTAATGAAACTCAACCAAATTGAATCGAATTATGCAAAGTCGGTAGAGAAGGGTCTGAACCAAAGATCGCGGAGTTAATGGAATAAATCTAGGAGACGCTGCATCTGGGACCGCTGATACGAAATCGTTTCTGCGGTTAATGACATCGTGTGCGCGGTAAATGATATGGCACTCGCTGTAAATTTTCCTGGTTCGATGTCTTTTGGCTCTAGTTGTTTCGATTATATTTTTAAGTGAATACCTGTATAGTTGGGGGCACGCGGTATCGTAGTGGTTGAGGTGCTACGCTACAAGCCGGAAGGTCGCAGGTTCAAATCCCGATGTCATTGGATTTTTTTAAGTTTACCTAATCTTTCCTTTACTCCTGGGGAGTAAAGGCTGACAACCTTACCGCCATCTTTGAGCCGATTGTCTAGATAATGTGGGCCCCTCAACGTCTCAAACCTATGAGCCTTCACGGCCCGGTACAGGGATAGCTTTATTTACCTGGATAGTATCTTCAGATAGGCCACGGACCCTTTATTTTCATGAGTGATCATCTTTCCAACACATTAGATGTATGTTACATGCTGTATGTAAGCCGTGCGTTTGGTTACGGCGTTGAATAATTTAAGAATTGACCCGTGGGCGTCTCTACTTTCCAAGACAGTACAAATAAAGTGAAGGTAAATTATTTGTTGAAGAATGCCTTCTTCTGGGATGTGGCGCCGTGTAGATCATGTGTGAACCGACTTTTCGGAGGAGCGTATCACCTACATCATCTACCATGAAAATGGAGGCGATACGTTCCTCCGAAACGTCGGTTTACACAAGATCTACACGGAGTCACATCCCAGAAGACGACAGTCTTCATACTCACCGCCGTAAAAACCTCAGATTTTACAAATTTGTTCTTCAAAATGAGGCACCGTTCCACGGAAACGAATGGGAGGTGGAAAGCTACATACCTTGCCTGTCTCGCCCTTATCATCACCCTCGTATTATTTGGTAAAAATTGCACATTGTGAAGCTCCTCGTTATGCATTTTTCTTCTTCGTCATATTACTTCCTCTCTCAGATCCAAATAGTTTCCTCGCAGCTTAGTTCTCAAAAGCCTTCATTGTCTTGTTTCCTCTTATTGTAGAGATACCAAGTCCTACACCTATACCAAACAACGGATAAAATTGTTTCGCATATTTTAATCGGTTTAATTTAGACAGGAGGTGGACATAAGATTCCGCGCTGGTTTGCAGCTCAGGTATTCCAAGAATGTGGTCTGTTCTCAATTTTTTCGTGAATCAGTTTTTTTTTTAATTTGTTAACAGCCGTTCCCAGACATTTGAACTTTGTCACACTTTCGAAGTATTGTGATTTTGTTCTGCGTTCTGGTAACCGTACATGAACATGCATGGCTTTCGGTGCCTTTGTTTGTAATCTAACCACCTTGATAAGGAAATGTAGCAAATAACTGAGCTTCTAAGTTTTCTTCGTCGTATAGGTCTATATGTTTTCGCCCAGTAAATTAACACTGAATGACGCCACCTCTGTGGTCTAGTGGTCAGAGTTCCTGGCTACAGATCCAGAGGTCCGGGTTCGATTCCCGGCGCTACCAGATTTTTTTTTCTCAGAAGTAGTGGGTCTGGAACGGGGTCCGCTCAGCCTCGTGAGGATAATTGAGGAGCTCTTTCAAGGAAATAGCGGCTCCGGTCTAGAAAACCGAGATTAACGGCCGTGGGGATCCGTTGCGCTGACCACATGACACCCCTTATTCGCAGAAGTTGGCATTAATTTCGCCGACAAGCGGCGGTCGCTCGGTCGGTATAGCTCGCCTGCGGGCTATAGGTCACGGAGTGTTGTTATGACAACTCGTACTGGCTTTGAATTAGGCTGATGTACCATCTTTTACGACGAGGGACTGATGAAAACCACAAGCTATAGTTAGTGTCCGGTCGAAATTCGAACTGGATTCCGTTACATACAACTCAGGCGCCATACAAGCCAGCCTAGCAGTTCTCTTTCTCGACGGAGCATCTGGTAAAGCTCGCTACTAATTGGAAGTGTCTGCTTCTAATTGCTGTAGCTTAGAAGAATCGCCGGGAAAGTTTCCGTTTCTCCGCCTACTTGTCACAGAGCCACTCCCCTAAACGCATTCAGATATTTAGCTTATATTTATTCTGAACGCACACTGCGGTATGCGTGTCGTTTTACAACTAGTTCTCAACAGCGCCCACATATTTCTTCTATATCTCTCTGGTAGTAGAATTCGAAAGTTAAACAGGTGTAATTCAAATCGAGCAATTGGACACGATCTTGAACTAATGCCATCCGCTTCTCACCCTGAGAATAATGTAATTCCTATGTCGGGCTAGTTCAGTCGGGTGTAGCGACTGGCTACGGGTTGGACGACAGCGGTTGGAGTTCGAGTCCCGGTAGAGGCAAGAATTCTCTCTTCTCCACGTCGTCCAGAATGGTTCTGGGGCATACCCAGCCTCCTTTCGAATGGATACCGGGGTGTGAAGCCCACCACTCACCTCCAGCTAGTGTCGAGGTCAAGAAAACGTGAAGCTATACGTTGACTCCCACACGCCTTCATGGCCTACTGCTTAATTAGTTAGAAGTTAATTAAGAAACAATCGTTGGTCATAATGTAAGAGATAGTTGTGAGACTTCTGCCAGACGGTAAGGACGTAAGCACGGAAGCAGAGGAATATCCATTCTGAGGTGCCGTTACCAAGCAACGAATACGTAACACATAGCAGAATTGGAAGATTTGGAGAATGCTGTAGATCGCGTAGAGTAGTTGTAATGTTGTAATTACTTGTAAAAGTAAAAAAGTAAAGGTATCCCTGTACCAGGCCGTGAAGGCCCATAGGGTTGGGAGACGTCGAGGGTCCCACATTATCTAGACAGTCGGCTCAAAGATGGCGGTAAGGTTGTCAGCCTTACGCACCTGCCTCCCTTTACTCCCCAGGGAAATTATTTAATTAATTCCTGGTACTCATTTCTGTTAGAGGCTGAGTGAACACCAGGGCCATAGTGCGGCCGGAAGGATTAAGTCAATTGAAAAAAATTTGATGACCTCATCGGGACTTTGAACCCGCGACCATCCGGCTTGTAGCATGGCCCCTCAACCAACTATGCTACCGCGTTCCCCCTGTAGTTACTTGTAGCTACGAATATTAAACAGCCAACAAATTCAACAGTGAATGCGCAGGTCCTGTGTGTAGTCACCAACACGTGAAGTTATACTTAGAGATAAGGGTTAAGTCAGTGGACAGTTCAGTATGTCCGTAACAAGTATAGAGAAATCTGGAAGGATTCGACGAGTTATGTAGGTAGCTCTAATTTTGGAGAAAAATAATTCATACAGAGTTTTGATAGAGAAACCTATTGACAGACGGTCATTCTGAAGAGGAACAACTACGAGGATAACATTAAGATGAGTTAAAGGGGAACGCCTATAAGAGTACCAGGTGGATGGAGTGATCGTCCTCTGACGGCCTATTGTAAGAGGTGTGCTGAACCAGAGCATTACATTTTATTTAGCGCCTACAGGAAAACTGAAAAGTATTGGAGAGATAAAGACCATGGCGTGTGTCGAGGTATTATACTAGCTTAGAAGAACTGGGAACATTCTCAGTCAGGTTAGCTTGTGTCTTGTTTGAGACGCTAACCAGGCACCTCCCTAAGAGAAATCAAAACTTAGGATAGCTGCCTTATCCAATGTGTTTCCATCTTACGCAATGCTGAACAGAAGCGGGTGGGGTCGCACATGGAGGACCGCCTCGCTACTATGCAGAATAAGCGCCCACAGACACCTTACGTACAGTGTGGTCCGAACTTCTTGCTATTAGCAGCTCCTCGAGAAACCAATTGTTTACAGCTAAGATGCAATTGTACTGTCATTCCTAAAAAATCCCTCTATTCGTCCTGGAAATCCTCCGACAGCTCGCAGATGTACCAGGTTCAAAGACAAGTTGTCGTTGCACTGTTGATTCTGAAATTCTGTTCTTGTATATAGTCCCGGAAGTGACAACTTTGAACACTTAAAAGTACCGTGACACATCGTGATATGATAGTGCATGTACGGTAGAGCTGTATGGCATACATGGAAAGTTTAATCGGCTGGCCATCTGTCTTGCGTCATCAGCGGACCGCCTTCCTGCAGAACAGTATTGCTCCATAGTTAATCTTCCTCGCATCCAGACACCTTATATTTATATGATGAAACAGTATGTGTGTGTTCTTAATGCAGAAGCAAAAAATGAAAGCTCAATGAGGAGATAATGCTTATCAGACTACCATGAGGTTCGATCCCAGCCAGATTCTATAGAACAAATACTGAAGCAAAAGAGGGGGGGGGGAGTACGTGTTTCCACAAATACGTACTTTTACATTGTAGCCTCTTTGCCGTCTCCAGGATCTTAAATGGTTCCTATGACAAGATACATACGTACCCACCTGTCTTACGTGCAGAACTCGGGAGTTCAGCACCGCTGTAATTTATTGGGCACAACTGCAGGCCCTGATCACAGGTTTCAAACTGCACCGTCGCCATGAAACAATCACTGTTTTGCATAAACATACGTAAGCCATGTACAGTATTCGTCATTTATAAGCTAAAGGTTTCGACCTAAACGATTATCTTATGACTTTAAAGTAATTTTTCTTTTAATTTCTCGGGTGGAGTGAGACTGAGTCCACTTGGTACGTCGGCCACCGATTTGGCCTATTGTACCAGCCCCGGATGACAGATGATGAGTGTGAAGCATTCGGTGAAAAGAGAATTGACAGGGGAACCAAAGGACTCTGAGAAAACTTGCTAAGGTGCCACTTTGTCCACCACAAATCTCACATGATCTCACCTGGGATCGAACCCAAGCCGGCGACTAGCCGTCTGAGCTATAACACGGCCGTGACCCGAAAGTAACAGGCACCAACACGGTCTGATCCCCATGCATTAGTTTTAAAAACAAGCGGCCCTGGTGGGACCTGCCCTTGTGTGTTGATGTTCCCATAATTTTAAATGGTCTGCTTATAACCCTGTGTAATTAAGCGTGTTCCATGCGGCGTACTTCCAAATCAGAATTGACGTTCCCTCAGAACTTGGGCACTATTATACCGCGTAAATGTGGGCCAACTACTGGTTATTTTGTGTGGTTACACAAAAGTTGCAATTATCCAAGAAACATTTATAATCAGGAGTGGTGAATTAATTGGGGAATCGAATAAATTAAATAGGCTTAAACGGGAACTCTGATAGTGTTTCAGTGGTTAGTTCCCAGACATAGCCTGCTGGAAGTGAATAGGACGTGTAACGAACATGCGTATGTAATTTGGAAATTTGACCAAACGTCGCGGCCCAGAAACTGGCTGTCATTCCAAACAAATTCTGGGATCTTGAGCATAGTTGGATAAATAAACAAAATTGAAATTGGTCACTCGGAAATAGAGAGTGAACTTTGACGATAATATTAAAATATATTATAAATTTTGCGGGGAATTTAACTTGGTAGCTTACGATTGTGTCCTGTGATGCGGGTTCTGTTACATTTAAGAGAACTGTTCTGAAGTAAATGAGCCACAGAGCCATTCTTCAGATAGTTTGCACTAAGTAATGAAGTACCCATCTGACATTTTTCCGGGGGTTTTTAATTTTAACAACAAAAAAAAAAAAATATTTCAATCTTAAATGGAGAAAATTTTACAAGGGATAATTCCTATTATTTATATTTTCATATTAGGCCCTGTAGCCTGTTCCCATCAGAATTAATCTGGAACTGTGAATCTTCCAGACAGTCGGTAAGACTCCTTGGACAGGTGATCAACCCTGTTACAAGGCCGCTACCTACACGGGACAGCACATACACAGAAGAAACGCAGGCAGAAATTTATGTCTCGAGTGGGATTCGAAACCACGATCTCAGTGTTTGAGCAGGCGAAGGCATTTGAAGCCTTAGACCACTGTGAACAGTATGTGATTATTGGCTTATATTATAATTTAACCTGAAATTTAGCAACATTGAATGAAGGATCCGCCTTGGTTGGTTAGTTGCCTTTGTTTTCGTAGAGAGGCCGCATCTCTAGTGCTACTGTCCTGCTAGAAAGCATGTCGAATTGTTCACGTTGGTGGCATTGCAAGGTTTTCCTTGCGTCCCGTAAAGGGAGCCCCTGAACTCTGACTTCACTCTCTCGCTTGTGGCACACTTATTGAATTGCGCCTCATCATTGAAGCTTGTGTGTAAAGCAGTTGCGGGAGAATACTCTCTCGTGCAGAGCAAAACGAAGCAGATTGTCAGGCGGCACGGCTCCACTTGTCTGAGGAATACGTGTCGCTTCGAAAATTCGGAAACGAGGCTCTCGCGTTTCTTTCTTCTTTATTTTTTTCTTTATTTATTTTCCTTTCTTTTTGTTTCATTATTGAAGGATACTTAACGGATTTCTATTAAATTTGGTGTGTTATATTTATAGTTATACTCGGATTTAATGTAGCTAAATTTATTTTTAGCCCACGTTTCTTATTCCTTCCTTTAATACCGACACGGATCGCGTAGAAAAAAAAACTTATGAGGGACACATACTGAAACAGCATGATGATGT
Organism: Cryptotermes secundus; assembly: GCF_002891405.2. Lineage (NCBI taxonomy): Eukaryota > Metazoa > Arthropoda > Insecta > Blattodea > Kalotermitidae > Cryptotermes > Cryptotermes secundus. The sequence continues at coordinate 87,798 of NW_019722978.1, read as the reverse complement.
CGTAAGCCACGTAACAAAAATGAAGGAGGAACACACAGACATGGCATGGATGTCCGTGTGTGCGCTGTGTAGGAAGCGGCCTTGCGACGGGCTGATCACTCGTCCAAGGAGACCTACCGGCTGTGTAAAAAAGATTACGAAACTGAAGAAGATGCCGGGTCCCAACAAAGGGCTGTAGAACCATTGATGAATAAATGAACACAGACATAGGGGCAGGTAGAGAAGGATGCGCAAATAGCACGGTGATCTCTTAAGCCTCATTTTAATTTTTTTCAAACTGAAGGTCACCACTCACTTCCAGCTAGTGTCGAGGTCAAGAAAATGTGGATCTATACATCCACTCCCCTATATACGCCTTCATGGCGTAGTGCTTAATTAGTTAAGCACAGGGACAGCTTACCTTCTAAGAAAGTAGGCTTCAAATAAGAAGGCTTATCATATCACATTGCTGCCTGTGTTCTTACTATCATCGCTAGGCAACGGTTTCCAGTTTATCTTCATCTCAAACATAAAGACGATTCAGAAATATAAAAAAAGAGAACAAAATTGCTTGGTGACTTTTAACATTTAGGACTTGAGATTCTCACATCGGTTATTATGAAGAATTATGCGCTGTGGGGTATAACGCCGTGTAGTCCGCTAAAAGTTAGACTACGTTTCGGAGTCACATATCTCTTCCATCTTCAGGGTTGAAGAATAAACCAAACAAGAATTCGGCATGAAAAATCGGTTGATTTTCAACGGGCTACAGGGCTGTACATCCCAGATAGTGGAATTCTTTGACTTTTAAGGGTATCCGAACGCTTTTATTGATCCGATATGTACACCGTGTATCTTAGCAGAAAGCAGCGGGCCTCTGATATGTTCGCGTTTGGTGTTCCTTGTGAGGCACAGTCGCCTAGAGAATTTTCAGAAATGTTGCTGCTCTGGTAGCGTGACATCTACTGTTGACTCGCTCTGTTAACGATATATTTGTATAAGAAGTAAATTAACATCACGACCAGCTAGTTATGTAAAACTGCGTTTATTAAATAGTGTGGGACTATTCCAGATCGCTTCATATCGTCCCACTCATGTCCTGTCAGCTTGCTTTGAGGAGACTGCTGAGTGTAGGCGCGTTTCTTGCCAAGTTGGTCGTGAGTAAATCATTGGACAAGCTGATTTGAATATTTAATTTTTTTCTTCTTTTCATCTGGGGGCGTTTCCTTAGGAGTACAAGGTAGAAGTTTTTTTTTAGTCAGGCAGCTTTTTTCATTTATTTTGCTACTATATCTGACTGGTATCAGCAGGCGTATTTGTCACTTGTGGCATTTTCTTTATTCATTTGCGTATCCCAAACAGCTAGTATAAAAATAAACAGAAAGCTGCCAAACATTGTATCTAACAAACAAACAAACTCCGTGGTTTTAGTCCGTAAGCGAACTATACCGACCGAGCGACCGCCGCTTGTCGGCGAAGTTAGTGCCAACTTTAGCGGATAGAGGGTGTCGCATGGTCAGCGCATCGAATCCCCAGGGCCGTTAATTTCGGTTTTCTAGACCGGAGCCGCTGTTTCCTTGAAATAGCTCCTCAGTTATCCTCACGAGGCTGAGTGGAGCCCGTTACAGACCCACTACTTCTCAGAAAATCTGGTAGCGTCGGAATCTAACCCGGCCCTCTGGATCTGTAGCCAGGAACTCTGACCACTAGACCACAGTGGCGGCATCTAAATGACACCATAAGCGATCCAATAAGATCGCTGGAATAAGAACAACTCCACCAGTAACCTAAGAGCTATGACAAATCAAAACAATTGCCAGATTAAATCAGAAGCGGATGAAGAAATCTTAACAATGAGCAGCTCTATAATGTGTGGGCTGCTCTTCACGTAATGTTGTTTGGTCGATCCACTCAAGGAGGATGAGTTGATAGGGAGGGAAAAACAAGAACGCGTACAAACGCTTGGGTGGATAATCTGAGGAAAGCAGGCAACTTGGCAGCCACACGCATGTGGGGCAGTATTCAAGAGTAAAGTAAAGTAAAATAAAGTAAAGTTATCCCTGTTAACAGGCCGTGGAGGCCCATAGGGTTGTGAGATGTTGAGGTTCCCACTTTTTCTAGACAGTCGGCTCATAGATGGCGTTAAGGTTGTCAGCCCCACGCGCCGGCCGCCCTTTACCCCCAAGAATATTCCTGATACTCATTTCTGTTAGAGACTAAGTCAACCCTAGGACCATAATGCGGCTGGAAGGATTAGGTAAATTGAAAAGGTCCAACTCATCGGGATTCGATCCCGCGACATCCACGCTACCGCTACCAAAAGAAATATGTTATCAAGATATGAACTGGATTCACTTGTCTCGGGATAATGTGCAGTTGTCTGTTCTCGTGACCACAATAATGAGTCGCTGGATTTCATAAAGGCTGTGCATTTTTTATTGGCTGAAAGACCAAAAGACGTTGTAACACAGAATGAAATGAATTTGATCATGTAGAAAATGAACATGAAACTGGCAAAATCGGAAACAGATGTGGAAAGTTTCTGTATTGTACCATGGAACACATCACCCAACGCTTATCTGATTTATTTTCGTGATACTTAGAAGTTATTTACCTGTGGCTCTACAGCTCTTTGTTAGACCTTGGCCTATTTTTCAGTTTTCTTGATCTTTTTTCACAGTCGGTAGGACTCCTTGAAAGGGGGATCAGCCCGCCACAAGGCCGCTACCTACACACAGGACAGCTCAAACAGAATAAACGCACACAGACACCCGTGCCTCAAGTGGGATTCGAACCCACGATTCCAGTTAATGTCTTAGACCGCGCGGCCACTGTGGTCGGAAGTTTCGAAGTTAAGTCAATTGAAATGTTTCTAAACATGTATACGAACTGATACTCTCCACTGGTTGGTTTTTTATAGAGCGTGTTTTTTTTTCTTTTCTTATTTGTATAATGAGGAGCTTCACAACTTGCACGCTTCTCCAAGTATAATTAGAATGATCAAGTCAAGGAGGATGAGGTGGGCCGGGCATGTAGCACGATTGGAGAGAAGAGGAATGCATACAGGATATTTGTGGGAAAGCCAGAAGGAAAGAGACCAAGGCGTAGGTGGGTGAACAATATTAAAACGGATCTTAGAGAGATATGATGGGATGGTATGAATTGGATTGATCTGGCTCAGGATAGGGACCAGTGGAGGGCTCTTGTGAACACGGTAATGAACATTCGGGTTCCATAAAATGCTGGGAAATTCTTGAGTAGCTGTAGAATTGGCGGCTCCTCAAGAAGGGCTCAGCTCCATGAGTAATTAATATACGCTGGGTACGTTAAATAAGCTTGCGTGGAAAAGCTGTCGCTCAAATTGCCTGGCCAGTCTTCACACCAGTAATTGAAACAGTCCAGATTTACATGTTTCGTCAGAGGAATGTGGTACTAACACTGCTAGTTCAACATTGGCTGCACTGAACTGAACCGCACATCTCGGCACAGTTGTTAGTTCTAATTGCGAATTTCAACGAATAGATGTCCTGTTTTGTCTAATGATTCACACCACCTTCTTCATTATTAATGTATGTTAATATAAACCCCGATCAGCCTCTCTAACATCCTAACTTCGTTTAGTTGTCACAGTCGTTAAGTAAACTGGGAGAAGGAAGATACAACTTCAGTGGATGGAGGCGAATTGTCAACTTCACTATCTGACCGCTTTAACCCCGGTTCAGGAGCCACATTGAGTAGGAAACTGGGTGTGCCCCAGAGCCAGTCTGGACACTGGACTACATAAAAGACGCCAAACTCTGCCGGGAATTGAACTCCCAATCCTTTAATCCGCAGTCTAATCGGTGTACGTATTTAGCGTACCAATTCGCTGGCTTCTGGTGAAACTCGGCGTGAACACCATGCCACTGGGAGTGTTTCCTTTACTTGTTTTGTTGCTTTTGCGCTGAGGCTCTGTACCCAACAGTGGTGGAGTACCTTGTTAGAAGCGGGTTGAGACCGGTGTTCCATATGGCTCGGGCTTCTCATGGTAATCCCATTACATGGCTGTCGCATGTCGCCCACCAGACTTCCCAACAGGAGCGAATAAGTGTTTCGTTGCATCTGCCTTATCCTTGTGGGTTTATCATTCATTGAAGTGTCCTCGTTATGCGCGAATGTCAACACATGAACAATAGAACCTGCTTCAGAACTTCAAAACCGTATTTTTGAACCTAGCCTAACGCATTTAGATAGGTTTCTTTTTCCCTCTATACTCTATATACTAAGTAGTCGTGATAGGGACGGGCTGCGTGCTAGACTTTCTCGGTTCGATTCTCTGAAGCGCGAGATATTTCTCTTCTCCACAGCGCCCAGACCGGTACCGAGGCCCAACCAGCCTCCTTTCCAGTGGGTACCGGGGGCGATTTCCCGGAGGGTAGGGCGGCCGGGACGTGAACCTGACTACTCATCTCCATATAGTCCCGAGGTCAAGAATGGTGGAGCTATACCTCCACTCCCCAATATGTCTTCATGGCATAGTGCTTAATTAAGCACAGAGACAATTTTACATTTTACATTACCTTTATATATAAAAATAACATGCGAAATTACCATCTAAATATGCCTGTTATTTCCCTTTTACTATTCAAATGCTGTCATATTCCTAACATGTGTTGGCCATAAGATGACCATCTTCACGGGGGAGACCAGATTTTAAAGGAAGCTTTACAGTAAATGTAAAAAGGTGAAGCTATCCCTGTAACAGGCCGTGGAGGCTCCCACATTTTACAGACAGTCGGCTCACAGATGGCGGTGAGATTGTCAGCCTTACGCGCCGGCCGACCGCCCTTTACCCCCCAGGAAGATTCTTGGTACTCATTTCTGTTAGAGGCTGAGTCGATCCAAGGACCATAGTGCGGCTGGAAGGATTAGGTCAATTGAAAGATCCAGTGGCCTTATCGTTAATCGAACCCGAGGCATTGAGGCTTGTAGCGTAGTGCCTCAACCAACTACGCTACATCGTGCCCCGAATTTTTATATAACGTTAGTTTTAACTTCTAAAATGTTATGTCTTAGATATTTTAAATCTTTACTATATATATAAGGCATCTCACCAAAAGCCAAACTGTGTGTTAGTAGTTTATGTTAGATATATGCCATTTCACAGAGCTTAGCGGTCTCTAACAGTCGGTTGAAGTGTCAGAAGTTTTCCCATGGTTCGTATAAACAAGAGTCGGATTTTGTGTGGAACATTAATTGGAGATTGTGTGCTTGTTAGCCAGCTAAACACACAGTGGGGTTGATTTATCTCTTGAAATTGCGTCAATGTCGGCACTGAACTGGCAGGACTACCCCTTCCCCACCCGCCAACATCAGCAAGGAGATTATAATGGAGTGGTTCGACGGAATGCAATTGAAGAGTTGAAACTTCATTAGTAGAGTTCAAAAGCCATGACTTTGACCCCAGGTTTGTGACAAGAATATTATCACGTGAGTGCAGTGATGCGGGTAATAGAAATTTGCGTTATTAACCCTTCGAATCTTTGCAGTTCATCTCAGTGTTACTTAAAAGGGTTATCGGTGGTTACGCGCGGAAGAAATTTTTGTTGCCAGCATCTTCAGTAACTATCAAAATTATTACTTTTATGTTCTCTTCTGTTGTGACACCATGACGTCTGCTATATGGTGTATTAGGCCAGAAAACCAGAGAATGACGGTTGATTGAGCAAGTTGGCTCGGACAATACCGCTTCTGAGATCGGGAGGTGCCCGGTTGAAATCTCGACTGGGGCACCAAATATCGTGTCTGGGACTTCTTGTTGTTTTCTTCAGTTCCACCAGGAATATGTCGGAATTACGCCAAGACCGCTTCCTTCCAAATTCGTTCCAGTTTATTTTTCATTGGGGGGGCACTATGCTACAAGCCGGAAGGTCGCGGGTTCGATTCCCGATGAGGTCATCGGATTTTTCAGTTGACCTAATCCTTCCAGCCGCACTATGGCCCTGGGTACGACTCAGCTTCTAACAGAAATGAGTACCGGGAATCTTCCTGGGCGTAAAAGGCGGCCGGCGCATAAGGCTGACAACCTCACTACCATCTGTGAGCCGATTGTCTAAGAAATGTGGCATCCTCGATGTCTCACAGCCCTGTGGGCCTCCACGTCTGTTAGAGGGATAGCTTTGCCTTTTTACCTTTATTATTCACTGTCATCCATTCATTCGCCGCTGTGTAGTCTGAATTATTGACGTCATCGTTAATAAGTTACAATAAAATAAATTTTCACTGTCGTGGGAACCTCATTTCGTATAATTGCTCTTAGTGTGATGGTGGAGCTGTGAGAAATGGTAGGTGTGTGGGGACATTTCTTTTGATCATAACTGTCCTCTCATCTCCTCTTATGTCCACCCAGCCTCATATCTTGACCGGGCAACTAAAGCTGTCCTCTCATCTCCTCTTATGTCCACCCAGCCTCATATCTTGACCGGGCAACTAAAGCTGTCCACTCATTTCCTTTTATGTCCACCCAGCCTCATATCTTATCCGGGCAACTAAAACTGTCCACTCATCTCCTGTTATGTCCACCCAGCCTCATATCTTATCCGGGCAACTAAAACTGTCCACTCATCTCCTGTTATGTACACCCAGCCTCATATTTTATCCGGGCAACTAAAACTGTCAACTCGTATGATGCTGAGTTATAGAGGCAACAATTTTTACCTCAGCGCCCTCTGTACTCATTAATGGCGTAGTCCTTAGTCATGAACTGATCCTGTTCCAAGGATACTCCTTAGTGCAGTTGATAGTTAATCAACTGACCAAGATATTTCCCAGTTTTATACGTACAGCTGGAATTGTCATGACCATGCCATCGAAATTTCAGCATTGACCGAACAGAGTCAGTTGTTTCAAGCCCACGCCTTATATTTCATGTAAGATGCATTCAGTATTATTCTTCTATTTACGTCTAGTGTCTCGGGACTTGGAGGCTGATTCCATATATTCTGGCTCTCGGTAGTATGAGTGAAGTGAGCGGTAAACTGCATGCTCCAGTTTGCCTGCAGAAAAAGAACCCTCGTTGCAATTTGCTATAAGGATGTATGCCCAGACCGGTCTGCGAAGTTAAGTGTTGGTGACTTTAACTGAAATCGTCTGTAACGCCCTGGAGAATACAAGTTCCAGCCGTACTTCTTTCTAATTGGGTTCGGTTTCTTCTTCTTTTTTTATTATTATTGTTGAAGAACACGTTATTTACGAACTTGGCACCACGCATGAGCTGTGACTGCTCCTTTGCCGATCCACTCAGAATCCCACGTTTGCGATTTATATGAGTGATCGCTATCTTTATTGATGTTCGTGTGTTTTGAATTCGATTGTACAAGGAAGGGTCTTATTGTGAAGTGTCGTAGAAATACTGGATGTATAACTAAAATGTTGCCGTCTTATGGGTATATACTACAAAGAACAGAAGAATGTAGACTACCACAACGCTGTAGAGACCAATCTGAGATTGCGATAAATTTAAAAACTAATTTTTTATTTATTTATTTATTTGATCGGCAGTCAGAATGTACATTCTATAAGTTAATGTTATGGCTGTTTAGATTACTTGATGATGATGAGTCCAGCGGCGAATCCTCAGTATTCAAATCAGGTCAATTGGCCAGTTTCGTTTGAGTCGTCTGTTGTCTTCTCTTTTCGATAGCGCCTTTAGGAGTGGGTTTTTGTGAGATATGATTTTGTTGTGATGTCTGCTGCTTTTCTGTTGGATGACGTCTTGTACGGGAGATATACCGAGATCGGTGTGGAGTGTTGTGTTGGAGACATACCCTGGTGCGTCGACTATCATTCGTAGGATCTTAGATTGGCTTCTTTGAATTATTGCTGTACTAGATAAAAAAAACTAATTGGGGAACGAGATTAGTGTGATCTGGAGCAGTATAAACGGGAACCACCGGAAATGGAGAAAACAGGAAACTGAAGAAATGACGGCGGTTTTAGAATCAGAAGGAGCATGAACTGTGGGGGTGCCTGTGGTAGAAGTATCTTATGTGTGTTCTCCCTTTTTAGCGGCATGCTCTAATTTAATGGTGACCGTGGTCATTTCAAAGATGATTAGGAAATGGACACCATAGTTTGCGATAGGTTCTTGGAAAATACGACTGTAATACGAGGGTTGGAACTTTAATCGTGGCAACTATTTATTTACATTCATTCATTCATCAGTAATCTGTTAGACGACAGGTCCACAATATCTTCCAAAACAGTTCCAGAGCTTTCTCCTTCAAATGAGAATATCCTCTTCTGTCCCTAAGGTCATCCAGCATCTTCTTACGTCTTCTTCCTCGTCTTCTGGTTCGCATACATGGTGTCTCTGTTTTTGGAAAGAGACTATCCAGGAAAAGTGAATGTGGTAGTTTTTCCATTTGCTTTCCACATCGCAGTACAACAGCCGTTCAAACCACTCTGGTCACGCCTATTGCTATACGAACTTGAACCATCTTGAGCATCATTTGCTCTGTGCTTCAAGTCTCTGCTGATGACGCTGCTTCCGGCATCAGTTTTTGGTTTTTGGTGTCTCTCTTCGTCTGATGCCTGCCCTTTGATCTGTCCAGCAAGGGAGGCCCTGCCAGTAGGTACGCTACCGCTGGTATAGCTCTCAGGGTCCTTGGCATACTCGAACCTCCTCACAACGATAAAGTGGAGACGCCAACGATGGGGATTTATTTACAACTGATACAAAATAGATGCATGTTCCGAAGTTTTACTGTCTTTCAGTGTAGTCACCAGCATTGTGTACAACCCGTTGCCAGCGATGTGGAAGTCGTAGGATACCTTTAGCAGCGCCTGTTGTGTTCATAGTTCGAATGGAGCGGTCTCCTGCCTGAAGAATCTCTGGAACAGTTCTGAAGCGAATGCCACGAAGTGGTTTCTTCGTCATAGGAATCAAGTCGAAGTCACAAGGGCTTAAGTCCGGGGAGTATGGTGGATGGTACAGCACTTCCCAGCCCCATCGATCGAACAAATCAGCCACAGCTTGTGCTGCATGCGGCCGAGCATTGTCCTGCAAAATGATGGGTGGGTTCTGCAGAAAGTGTCGCCGCTTCTTTCTCAAAGCTGGTCGCAGGTTGTGTTCCAAAAATGAACAGTAATACTGCGCATTGACGGTCTGCTGTCGGGGAACGGTATGCGTTAGGATAACACAATCACAGTCGTACACGAGAATCACCATAACTTTCACATTGCTGGGGTTCTGACGAACTTTTGATTTTCGTGGTGACCCGTAATGACGCCATTAGTTCGATTGGCGTTTCATTTGTGGGTCGTACGATTTGGCCCATGTCTCATCCAGTGTAATGATACGGCGTAAGAAAGCCTCTCCTTCGTGCTCATAGCGCTCCAAGTGGTTCCTAGCGGGTCGTATCGTAGCCATTTCTGCATTTTCGTCAAATCATGCGGGACCCATCGTGATGCAATTTTTCTCATGCCCAGGCGTTCCTTCAGAATGTGAAGCACAGTCGTATGCGCTAATCCTGTCTCTCGGGCCAGCTCACGAATCGTATGGCATCGATCACTCTCCGGTAACGCGGAAAGAGCATACACTTCTTCACTGACACTAGGACGACCTGGCCGACGCATGTCTGCCACATTCTGGCGTCACTCGTTGAAGGCTTTTACCCACCTTGCCACTGTTCTGTAAGGCAATGCAGATTCCCCGCAAGCCTCTTGAAGACCTTGATGACACTCGTGCTGTACGGCTTCTGGCACATTCAATCTTTATGCAAATCCGTTGTTCCTGTTTCGAAAATATCGCGACAACACTACATTAGACCGCCAGTTAACACGAGCCTCTTTTCTTCTCGTCACTGCGCATGCGCGTGGTGTGGGAAGGGAGAGTCTATTTGCTCTGAGGTAAGGTAGGTATGTAACTAACGTGTGGTATAAGCGACATTATTTGGTTCCGTTGCATGGCGCCTCTACAGCAGTGTTGCCACTATTAAAGTTCCAACCCTCGCAGAAAGGGCGCTAATTAAAATGCTGGTTCTTTTTGGCGGGGCAACTAAAATACGATAAACCACACAGCAGAGTACACCACATAAAATAGACAACACAACATTAACCATTGGCATCCGACAATATGAAGGAGGAGGAGTTCATTCTCTACGAAACGTTAACGTAATGATAGCAACACAACGGTTTAACACAGCAAATAATAGAAGAACGTGGTGAAAGCTATGCGTGGACTACTACAACAGACACGAAGCACATCACAGCTCACGACGTTTTAAAAATAATTTAAAAATTAATTTTAGATTTAGTTTTAACCTAATCGTTATTTTTACGGTTTAATCACATGTATGATTCTTGTTTGAATCAGTGCCTAGTCCAGTATAGTCTATTTGATGAATTGAACATATATAGGAAGTAACCTTTTATGAACCGTATGTATATAAATGTGAATGCAATAGTTGCAGTTCAGTGGTTGAGTGTGTGAGACTTGCAGCACCTGAGGATGGCCCGCTAGGGTCGAAACATTTAGTGCTATATAGGTTAATAAACAGTTGTTGAGATGGTGGAATTTGTGTATGTTGAGAATACGTGGTTTCTTCTGGCGCTTCATCAGGTTAGCAGATCCCAATGAATGCATTAGATTACAGACAGAGCACTGATGAGAATGTTTGGATCTAAGAGAGAAGTGGCAGGAGGATTGGTAAGAATTCAATATCTAGAGCTTCATAACTTAAAACATTAGTCTAATTTTATGAGGTTGATTAACACATTGACTGCCAAATGACACAACATACCCTATGTGTCGCCATGACCCAAGGGGGCACGCACCAGAAACCAGTTCATATAAGTTACACGTAGGAGTGTCTGCTGTAATAACATGATAAACGTGAATTAAATTGAAGATCCACATTGCCCGATGGAACCTGGTGGAAAATTCAGACGCAGGCATTGTCAGTTTGCGGGACATATAACACGCACGCTGAAGTAAGAAATATGTAGGCTCTACCGTTTCGGTCGGAAAACCTCAAAGGGTGAACAGTCATGTGGTGACTCTGGTGTAGACGCACTCGCGAAACAGTTTGTGCTTGGACTGAACTGGATCAGACTTGGGGCTTGGATTTAGCTTATCAGACCTGGAGTTTGGACTGAACTGGATCAGGCTTGAGGCTTGGATTTAGCTGATTAGACCTGGAGCTTGGATTGAATTGGATCAGGCTTGAGGCTTGGATTTAGCTGANACATTGCCCGATGGAACCTGGTGGAAAATTCAGACGCAGGCATTGTCAGTTTGCGGGACATATAACACGCACGCTGAAGTAAGAAATATGTAGGCTCTACCGTTTCGGTCGGAAAACCTCAAAGGGTGAACAGTCATGTGGTGACTCTGGTGTAGACGCACTCGCGAAACAGTTTGTGCTTGGACTGAACTGGATCAGACTTGGGGCTTGGATTTAGCTTATCAGACCTGGAGTTTGGACTGAACTGGATCAGGCTTGTGGCTTGGATTTAGCTGATGAGACCCAGAGTTTGGGTTGAACTGGATGAGGCGGACTTTCTGAACGTGTAATTTGGTTGGGATGTAAGGTTTTCACGGCGCAGACGCGAAGACTGCTGTCTCCTGGGATGCGCTGCCGTCGAAGAGTAACCCCAGCAAGCGGAGAGCACCGCCGTGGGAACCACAGTTTTCACATCTGTGTTAGCTTACCTCCGGGTTGTTTAATATGCAGGGCATTTCTTGACCGACCGAGTAGTTATCAAGCCTTTCAAGGAAGTTTCTGTATCCGGTAGTTAGGGCAGTCTGTGCTTCGGCCGAGATACAAACCGGGTACGTCACGAATATGAGTACAGTTAACCTGTTCTAGCTGATGTAATTGAGTTCGAATACCGATCAGGTTATTCCAGGAATAATGCTTGCCGTGTAGAAATTCTGTCGCTACTTGTAGCGCACGCAGTACGCTTTTTGATGTGTCAATGTTTTGCTGTACTTTCACTTGAAACCTGTTTGCTTCCTCGTGGGAAATTATCATGAACACGCTTTGACATACCTGTAGTCTTGTTTTTTTTTTTTAGTTCCTAGTTTTGTGTATGTCGTGTCATGCAGCCGATGAATTATCTGTGTGTGGCGGTCGTCTGGGTTATGGCTCCGTGTGGTCCGGCAGGTCTAGGTGGATGTCTGTAGTTGCGTTTATTCCATCCGTCTGTGGCAGAATTCTCTTACATGATTGATCACGGCGTCAGCACCAAGAAAACTAATAAAGCGGTTAGTGACAAGCCAAACCGGTGAGGAAAGTCAATTTGATGACCCCCTCTCCTTATCTTCTGTGATTTCTTATTACATTTTGCTACGCATTCTCTTTTTTTGCGCTCTGTAGCTTAACTAATCTGAAACGGCGAAGTCTGTCTTACTGTCAATCCGTAAGCGTTTCATCTCCAGAACCACTTAATGAACTCTGGCTGAAATTTGTAAGACTCTACCATAACCCGTCACATGCCAAGCATGAGATATATCGTGTGAAACCCGTGGTTTTTATTGTGTGAATTAATCTGGCGTTTGAGATGTCAAAGAAACGTCAGCACTAGATGTCTAGGTGGAGGTGAGTGGTCACTTTCACGTCCCGGTTGCTTTACTCCCAGGGAAGAGTCTTCGTTATCCATCGGATATGAGGCTGGATTGTTTCCAAAGCCGGTCTTGACGCTGTGGAGAATAATCTCTTGTCTTATCCGGGAATGGAAAGAAGAAATGTTGAAGTGGCTTTGGGATTTCGTTATAAAGAGGCTGCACTGTGTCGAGGAAATTGTAATATTATGTTCCCCAATTCAGATCTGATAACCAAATTATGCGCGTCATCGTTTTCCGATGTACCGTGCCAGGAATCCTAGAGAACAGAGTTTCCCCGCAAGAATGTCGCTTGCATTGAGGTGAATTCAAGCAGGTTGCTTCAGCGCTTTCAAGATATATCTCTCCCGTGTTCTTCGCATTTTACACTGAAACCGCAACTGCCGTATCAGGTTTAATAATTGTACTTAAGGCGATGTGGTCTAAGGAAGATCGCAGTCCTGATTGGTAATTTGATCCATATCGATACACTAAGCCGTACGTTCTCATGAAACCCAATCGATGTATGCGCAGGTTACACGACGTCGAATGATAGGGAAGTATTGGAAATCAGGAAATTCGAGAAATATGGGAGTGATCGGGGCGTAACAGTTATCTGAACATCTGCTTGTAAGGACAGAGAAGACACGACGTAAACTTGTCAGGATAGCTGGCCGACGAGTCGAGAATCGAGCCCGGCACCTCTCAGATACGAATCAGAAATGTTAATTGTTCGACTGAAACGTCTGACAGACGATTTTGTTCAGTGCAGTAGCTGTTCAAAATTTTTCCCAAGCAGAAGTTGTAAAACTTAATAAAATACTCATAAAATCGTGTGTCTAGGAATTGAGAGCGGTGGTTATGAAGACTCCTGTCTTCTGGGATATAGCGCCGTGTAGTCCGTTGGAAGTCAACTGACATTTCTTAGCAGCATGTCGCATCCATCTTCAGGGTCGAAGAATAACCCAAGCAGAAAAGCCAGCCTCGTACCATTACTCTGGTTTCTTACTGGGCTTATTCTTATACCCTGAAGATGGAGGCGATATGTACCTCCGAAACATCAGTTGACTTTCTACGGACTACACGGCGTTATATCCCAGGAGATAGAACTCACCATGGGTGTGTGTGTTCGTAGTGGGTTGTTTTTTGGTTTCAAGTAAAACTGTAGTTGCCCATTATGGACGAAAATGAAATTAGCTCCCAGACTTTGTAGAAATCCGCCGTAATTCGGTTAGTGGATATGTCATTCTTTCACTTCGTGCTCTGGGTGGGTGCGTGAAGATGGTTCGATCGGAGAAACTTCCTTAGTCACGCAACGTGGCCGACCATATTGATCCACACGTGACCTTAATTATTCCCGCCTCCCCAAAGCCCCAACCGCTGGAAAATAGGGAGAGGTGCTTCTAGATGTTGCAAATATAATAGCAAAAGTTTGATTCGCAAATAATAATTCTGCCTGACAAAGGTAGCCGAGGGGAAAAACATTAAATGTCTGTAAGACATGGGTCGCTCGCACACAGGAAAGACTTTCCGGCTCGGAGCATTGAGGTTTTGCCACGTCATAATGATCTGATCTTCTGTCTGAAAAGTTATACTGTAATCCCCCCCCAAAGAAATGTCTTTGCTTTCCATGATTTTGATTTAATGACAGGAAATCTAAATCCAAAATTATACCTGGAACGTAATGTAATGTCAACAGTAAAAAAAAAAAAAGAGAAGAAAGGTAAAGCTCTCCATGTAACAGGCCGTGAAGGGCTGCAGAGTTGTGAGATGTCGAGGCTCACAGATGGCGGTGAGGTTGTCAGCATTACGCACCGGCCGCCCTTCACCCCTGAGGAAATTTCCTGGTACTCATTTCTGTTAGAGGCTGAGTTGACCCCAGGGCCATACTATGGCTTCAGTGACCTCATCGGGAATCGAACCCACGACCTTCCGTCTTGTAGCATGGTGCCTCAACCAACTACGCTACCGCGTGCCCCCCAGTGTCTATAGTAAAGTTTTAAAATATCTGCAGTTTTTATCTATTGTTTCGATGTATTTTATTTTATTCTATTGAGAATTCTTCTCCATCGCGTTATTTTTTGCCGCTAACTGTTCATTAGGGCGACAGTCCAGGACATCTGCTTCTCTTCCGAATGAAATTCTCAAGATTTTCAACTCATTGCGAACCTTACTAACAATTCGAGCGCAAGTGAGTTCTTCAGAATCACTTGAAGGGAGTATTTTTATAGCCACCTTCGTCTAATTAGACTTTTATTGTGCTCTTACCGTCGCAGTAGCGAACCGTCTTCATTTCTGAATTTCAAAGTTCAGAACTTAGATTGCGCTCATGGGAACAGCACATTCTTAGTTTATATGAAATGTGATTGACTTTTGGTCATATCTGAAACTTTTGGGAAATATCCCAGCTAAGTTTTTCTTACCCTTTCAGTGTGGCCACGTTGCCGATCACACGGCCTCGAAGAGGCAGGTTGTGTGGTTGCGCTCCCGAGGTGTGAAGCCCACATTTTTATTGGGCTGGCCGATATAGCCACCTTGTTTATTTAAAATGTGACCTCGAATGTCTGTTACACAAATGCTGAAGTCTGCATGTAGTCACAGCGTTTAATAACTCTGCGTCATTTTTTATAAATACAATTAGTTATTAACTTATCCGGTGCTGCAAAGTTTTCGCTGCCCAGCACCATTGCCGCCATAACTGCGATTGAAGTTACCGAGACAGTTAAGTCACATGGTACCGTCTCTGTGGTCTAGTGCTCAGAGTTCCTGGCTACAGATCCAGACGTCCTGGGATGGATTCCCGACGCTACCAGATTTTCTGAGATGTAGTGGGTCTGGAACGGGGTCCACTCAGCCTCGTGAGGGTAATTGAATAAATATTTCAAGGAAATAGCGGCTCGGGTCTAGAAAACCGAGATTAACGGCCGTGAGGATTCGTTGCGCTGACCACGTGACACCCTCTCTCCTCTAAAGTTGGCACTGACTTCGCCCACAAGCGGCGGTCGCTCGGTCGGTATAGTTCTCTTGCGGACTACAGGCCAAGAAGTTTGTTGTTAAGTCACATGAGATATTGTTGAGACACTAGATAGAAATCTCACAAGAACGAAATGTTCTGGAATGTGACGCCGTATAGCCTGGTAGATACTGTGTACTGTTTGTTGTCCTGGGAGAACCGCAGATCTCACATTCGCAAAGAACATATACCGAAAGTTTCCCGTGTATGAAGCGAGACATTCATTGATATAAAATTGATGCATTTTCGGCAGTGACACTTCATGGCTTTTGATAAGGTGTGAGCCGCCTTGAGCCCAAAATTTGACCATTACTTTTCGCCAAACTGATCAAGTCACTGTTGTTAGTCGTGACTTCGAATTCCATTGAATCGTGTTCAGTTACTTGACCCAGCCGGGTAGCATTTGACATCTGTTGTTTCATGTCAGTTCAGTAGTACGGTGCCGTCTGTTTGGGGTAACAGCATTCAGTGAGAAAGGTCTGCGTGATTATGAAATGTGTAAAATCTGGGGATAGCCAGTCCCGTCCGTGATTAGAACTTCAGACCTCCCGAATGCGAAGCAGGGAATAGTAACCGCTATGCGGTGACCTCCGATGGTGTAAGATTCATTACGTGCGGCTGTGACACAGAAGAGAGAATAGAGGCAGACTGTTCATTATCCGTGACATATGTAGGCCTTCAATTATCTGGTGATCCAGGGTGATCCTTCTCATGTCTGACAGACGGTGATTTCATGTTTGATTGGAAGTTAAAGCAAATAGTGGAGCGTTACGGTGTTCTGATGTGACCTGTACTGTCTGTGCGAGAAAGGAATGAGGTATGATCAACGTGTACGAATCAGACTGACCAAAAGAACTACTAACCAATCTGATAGAAATCCAAACGAAACCCAGAGAAATTAAGCAAAGCAGGAAAACCATAGCCATCCAACTTAAGCAAGGAAAAGTAAAAAGGCAAACCTATCCCTGTAACAGGCCGTGAAAGTCCATAGGGTTGTGAGGCGTCGAGGCTCACACATTTTCTCTAGACCAAGGGTATCCAAACTATGGCCCGCGGGCCACATACGGCCCGCGATGTGATTTTATCCGGCCCGCGAAAGAATTGTGCAGAAATGTGCCAAGTGAACTAATTTTCCAGTGAGTACTGGTAAATGTGATTCCGAGCTTACTGACCTGACACATTATACTGCAATTCGATGGCTTAGCTGTGGAAAGGTTCTTTCGCGCTTCTTTCAGCTCAGGAATGAAATTGATATATCTTTTACCGAGAAAAACCATCACGAACCACTTTTATCAGATACCAAGTGGCTTTGGAAATTAGAAGTTTTGCTGATCTGGTAAACCATATGAACCATTTAAATTTAAAGTTGCAGGGTGAAAATAACTTAGTCTGTGATTTATTTGCACTTATCAAGGCATTCAGAGCAAAGTTGATACTTCTGGAAAGCCAAGTGAAAAATTGTAACTTTGTTCATATGCTATACTGTGCAGAGTTGCATAAAAAGGGTGAAGCAGAATTTCCTTCCTCGTTTGCAAATTTAGTCATTTCAGATTTGAAAGAACAATTTCGGAAGCGATTTGCTGATTTGGATTCCAGTGCTCAGGAAATTAGATTGTTTCAAAATCCGTTTGACTGTGATGCTGCAGATGTCCCAAGTCAAATTCAAATGGAAATTATTGAACTTCAGGAAAATTATCATATTAAAGACAAATACAAGGAAGGAAATTTGATCGAATTTTATAAATTTCCGAACTCTGAGCAATTTCCAAATTTAAAGAAATTTGCTTGTAAATTTATCTCCATTTTTGGGACGACATATCTGTGTGAACAAACTTTTTCCCAGATTAAGTACATCAAGTCGAAATACAGGAAAAATTTATCCGATGAACATTTAAAGTCGCTACTTGTGATTAGTATTTCAAAATTTGAACCTCAATTTAATCAGATTTTAAGAATGCAAAGAATTCCATAATTCACATTAATTGTTTTATTATAATTTGTGATGAAAATATGAGCATTTGCTGCTGCTATCTGTTGTCATTAATATACGATAATTTATTCTCACGTACTTTGTATTTAGTTTATGAAATTCTGTACTTTCAATAAAACTCATATACCTAGAGTTATTAATTTCTCATTTTATCCGGCCCGTTGAAAGTGCTGATTTGCCTAATGTGGCCCGCGGTTCGAAAAATTTGGAGACCCCTGCTCTAGACAATCGGCTCTTAGATGGTGGTGAGGTTGTCAGCCTTACGCGCCGGCCGCCCTTTACCCCCAAGAATATTCCTGGTATTCATTTCTATTAGAGGCTGAGTCGAACCCAGGCCCATAGTGCGGCTGGAAGGATTAGGTAAATTGAAAAAATCCACCTCGTCGGGATTCGATCCCGCGACCTTCCGGCTTGTAGCGTAGTGCCTCAACCAACTACGCTACCGCGTGCCTCCCCAATAAGTATCACTACATCATAGAACCAGGAATAGGAGCCTCAACATGAGCCCTAGGCAAGCATAAATGAACAAAGAATGTGGGTATCTTAACCATAAATCGGTTTAAAGAACCAGCACCGCACGACAAGGAAAAGCTTGTGAAAACAGAGATATTAACATAGAAAGTACCCACCAATGTAGGAAGAGAAACCAACAGAGTATAAAAAAAAAAGGTAATACCAGTTTACGTGACACATTTGGATGGACATTACCCTCCCCCCATTTTGCGTAAATTTTTGTCATGTGGTTAAGCATCAAGCCAAGAAGACTGGTTGGTGGGGGGTGTGGGGGGGTGTGAGATAAAACTCCATGCATTCCGGACCTCGGAACTGAATACCGTGAGTCGTCAACTCCGCGCTCTGATCACTTTATTCCGGACGAAGAGACATCTGGTTTCTACCTCTGTCGGGGATCGAATCGTCCAGTCAGTAGTTAGCCCCTATACTCACTTATCCCGGCTCATTTCATACAGTGCGTTCAAAAAACAAGATCTTATCTTCCAGTCTAATAAATACAAGCGCTAATTAACAGGGCCAGTGCTTGATTGCGTAATTGCCTGCACCTGTGATGTCATTATACTTTCACAGCGTGTTTAGCGACGCTCAAAATAAAAGCCAAAAGTCCCAACGTATTTCAGAGTTAGTAGGGAGACTGATGGATAGACAGTTCACTTGTTCGGTTTCTTTGTGTCCAGTGCGATGAGTGACTTGCTGTAAATTCTTTATACGCCAAGACAAGAGAAGCTATTAATTCTGAAACCATACTTGTTATTTTTCTCTGCTCAAGCCATCTGTGCGGCGTAGAGAAGCCATTAAAATGCGTCTGAACTCTTCTTGAGTGCATCATTGAACTTAAAAGGTGGCTTGTCCGAAGGCTGTAAGAACAACTGACCATACGAGCTTAACAACAGTGAAAAAAGCGTAGATCAATGTAGTAGACCCACAAATATTTCCCACGTGTATTCTTTCTGATTTTGACCCTAATATTACTCTTCTTGTGGTGTGAAAATTCTGAATTGTAAAAAAAAGTAAAGCTATCCCAGTAACAGGCCGTGGAGACCCTTAAGGTTGTGATAGGTCGAGGCTCCCACATTTTCTAGACAGTCGGTTCACAGATGGCAACGTTCTCAACCTTACCCGCCGGCCGCCCTTTACCCCCAGGAATATTCCTGGTACTCGTTTCTGTTAGAGGCTGAGTCGACCCTAGGGCATAATGCGGCTGGAAAGGTTAGGTAAATTGAAAAATCCAATGACCTCATCGGGACTCAAACCTTCGACCTTCCGGCTTGTAGCATAGTGCCTCGACCAACTACGCTACCGCGTGCCCCCCCCTCCGCCAGCCATATTTGGTTCGTAGCTAAAACACAAGAAATTGTCGCATGACTCACGTTTTGATTTACAAATTTAATTTATTTTCCAAACGAAACTTTTAAAATTGAATCTTCTTTGATTGTTTACTTGAGCCGTATGGCACTTTCCTGATGTTATGGTATTTGCGTATACGTAGATACATCAGCATGATAAGAAGTAACAAACTAGGAAGTCTATTATATAAGTAACGAAACTAAAAAGCTAACCAAGCACTTAGTTAGTTAGTTAGTTAGTTATTGGAGAGGGTGGGTTTCCCCATGCACTTAGACCTGTATTGGTCCATTGTGCTTCCCTCTATGATTTCTACCAGTCTCTATATCCTACCGGTACTGGTGCTTACCATCAGTCCCGCCCAGCCAGCGAGACCGGCTCTACTAGCTGAGAGGTATCTATAATGCTTCCCCCATCTACCAGAGGTATTAGAGACTGATGTTGGGCGGGAAACGTCCGTAATTTGGCTCAGTGACCTCCTTTGGAGATATGAGGTTCTTTTACATGCCGTAAAGCTACGACACGGGACCCATGGCTTAAAGTCCCTCCCGGAGGACTTGTTCCCTGAATTTTTCCGCCCTTAAAAATTCGACGACCTCCGCCTGGTATTTGAACCCGCGTACTACGAGTCATGAGGTGGGAACGTTTCCTCTAGACTACGGAGGCCGCTTAACCAAGCACTTACTACTTAACTAGCCAACTATAAAACTTGTTAACCAGACAACATGCTAATCAGTTGACTAGAGGACTAACAGCAAAATAAGTCATGTAGTTATGTATGACGACATAGTTAGCTGTAGTCGAGTTATGGCACCGAGAAGAAACAGATGCATATCGAATTTATGCCATTATGATGACATGTGGAAAGTTCTGCTTCCTCCCTTCAAAAATACCACTTTTTTTTTGGGTTAGTACAGTGTTTCTGGCCCGGTGTAACGGGAGGTGGTGACAGTGAGGTTTGCAGCCGTTCTATCCTATTTCGTAATGTGTTCAGCCTACTTTTCCTTCTATACGAAAAATCTAATTTGGATATCAAGAAATTCACAGCACTTTACGAAACCCGAAAGTTAATTACCGCCACTCACCCGTATTATCAGTCATACCAGTCCAGCCAGCACCCTCCCATCTACGCGAAGGCCTCCAGGTTTTCCTACCAAAACTTCGTATTCACTTATATCGTCTTCCATTCCTGTTACGTGCCCTGCCTATCTCACCCTTCTTGGATTGGTCCAGGAGTCCAAATTATGAAGTTCCGCATTATGCGGTTTTTGTAGCCACAAATTGTTTTATCTGGGTATTCTCGGCACCCTGTTCTCAAACACCCTCATTCTGTGTTCTTTTTAAAAACCTAAAGATTTAAATATGCAGATCTATACAATTTTGCTGGGGGTACGGAGTAGCGTAGTTGGTTGAAACACTATGCTACAAGTCCGAAGGTCGCGGGTTCGATTCCCGATAAAGTCATTGGATTTTTTTTTCAGTTGACCTAATCGTTCCAGCCGCACTATGGCCCTGCGGTCGACTCAGCCTCTAACAGAAATGAGTACTAGGAATATTCCTGGAGGTAAAGGGCGTCCAGCGCGTAAGGCTGACAGCCTCATCGCCATGTTTATAAAATGTGGGAGTCTCGACGTCTCACAGCCCTATGGGCCTCCACGGCCTGTTATGGGGATACCTTTACCTTTTATACAGTTTTGCTTGTTGTCTCGACTGCTCGGAGGAAGGAATATAGATTGAGCTGAGAATAGTGCAGATCTGAAGCAGGAGCATTAGTATTTGAGCTGGTAATCTGCTGTTTCTTGTCCCTTTGCACGTGATTGCCAGGTTCATATCCCCATTCTGGAGTTCGCGTGCCGAGGGGGAGATCCTGTCTTCTTTAGTTACGGATCAAGAACAAGGTATGCTCTCATGTCACTGGCAGTGCATGGTCAGCTTTATCCTGAGGAAGGAGCCCCCTGCAGCTGTTGGGTTAGAGACTGGGTGGGCGCGAAAACTGGGATGGGAGCTGTGAAGAAGAATCTCAGACCTGCCTGTTCTTCATTATGCAGACTCGAGGCTCGGCGTAGGAGTTGTGTAGTTCATTATCGCCGGCTGAACAATTTATCGCTTGATCGGTTGTCGGCCTGTACGGCGTTCAGACCGCAGATAAACCGAACAGCCTGTAATTTCATTGATTTGTCATTGGTTAGGTATGCAATTAGCAGCTTCACACATGTGCACTAAAGTAAATGTAGATCCTGTGTAATTGCGAATGGGGAAAGAACGTATATGCAGTCTGAAGACCCGGAAGATTGCTCACAATGGGCCATCTGGTATTGTTGAGGTTTGTCATTTAGCGCCCATGACAAATGAATATGTTCCCTTGGGAGTGGGTGTGGGAATGTGGGCTTGATGGATCGGTGGTTGGCTTTACTTAGCGAGAGTTTAGGTTCTTGGGACGGTAACTCTGAAGATTAGTGTGTAGTGAGATGTGAGTCCGTATAGTCTGGTATAATGTTGCCACCTTTTGGGGAAAACCTGCTGCCTCAATTTCCTCCCCCGCTCCTTCCCCTTATTTCTCATTATTCCTGTTGATTCGCTCAGGTTTGTCTCCCTCCCTGTTTGAGTAGCCCTCTTTCCTACGCTCTACTTACTATTCTGCCTTGAAGATGGAAGCAGCATGTTCATGTGAAACGCTGATAACGTTCATCCAGGCCACATCACAGAAGACAGAAAGCCTTATGATTATTTACGTTGTTTATGCAGTAGAGAGTCTAAAGAAGCGCGATATAAGAGAAATTCTCCTGTTTCAGTGTCGGTGCAGATTATTTAAGATAATCCTAGGCGAAAAGCAGGTATATTTATGTAAGATTTGAGGCGTTCATGGCGGTGACTATGAAGAAAGAAGTCTTCTGGGATTTGGCACCGTGTATATGTGGTGTTAACCGACGTTTCGGAGGAACGTATCGCCTCCATCTTCAGGGTAGAAGAAAAAATATAAGAAATCTGCAAGCGAAGAGACCGTGAGAAACGATACGTTCCTCCGAAACGTCGGTTAACACCACATATACACGGTGCCAAATCCCAGAAGACTGCTTTCTTCAGGTACATTTAGTTAGTAAGATACACAGTATCAGTTGAATGGTCGTATCAAGTCATGTCTTTTTGTTCCTGTAATTTGTCCAAGAAGAGGCATACTTGTCATGAATAGCGAAGAATGAAGGCCGGTCGTTAAGAAAGTATGTGCAGTGTACATCACTGGACGACCGGAAAAAAGTAAACGGGAAAATAAGAAAGAAAGAAAGAAAGAAAGAAAGAAAGAAAGAAAGAAAGAGAATATGTTATATGCTGCACATGTAAATTGAACTTCCGGTTGGCATTAGTTCATAAATACTGTACTGTGCACAATTTGTTTATCTAGGAAGAATGTACCTGTCTTAAACGGAAATTTTTAAATTATTGAATTTTTCTGTTATGGGCACGTTTTATTATATTAATCTTATGCCTCTTCTACCCTAAATACGTGTACATGAACCCGCAATAGCACAGTCTGTATAGCTACGGTCTTGACAGGGATTCGATTCCCGGTAGGAGCAGTAGTTTTTTTTTTCCTACTTCACTGCGTCCAGGTCGGCTCAGGCGTCCACCCAGTCTCGTATGCGATGGGTACGGGGGGCTCTTTTTCCTGGGGTTAAAGCGGTAGGGGCATGAACCTGGCCACTCACCTTCATCCAATGCCGAGGTCAAGAATGATGGAGCTGTACCTCCACTCTATACGTATTCATGGCGTGCTGGTTAAATTATTTAAGCACAGGTACAACTTTACCTTTCCATAAACATGGAGGCAGCAGGTTCCTCCGAAACGTTGATAATTGTCTACCAAGACTACACACACATCCTAGAATATGAGGTAGTTTATGTAACGAAGGTTTACGCATCAAGATAGTGAACACGGGACGGTTGCTGGAATGAGACTTGGCACGGTAAACGGACGAACTCGGAGAAAGTCTGCCCCAGTGCCGCTTCGTCCATCACAAATCCCACATTTTCTGACATGGGATCGAACCCGGGCCCCCTCAGTGGGAAGCCGGCGACTAAACGCCTGAGATAAGATTAATGTTTATTGCGTACGTATATTATGACGTCAGTGTATGGGATTAACAATAGCACCTAGCGATGGAAACTTGTCTGGCAGAGGAACGCAGTGTGACCTGGAGGTCATGTCTTGCTGCTTGTGATTCTATTATAGACAAGGGCCCCAATCTGGCCTCACGCAGAGAAGCTTCGCATTGTTGGTCAGCTGAGCCCGCCTACTCGCACCCTAGGTGGCACGGTTTGGACAAAGTTTGCTTGTGTTGCCATAGTTACTGGTAAACATCTGTAGGACCTGGCCACGTGTTAGATGCTTGTTTGGAGGCAGCAGCCGGCAGGAGCAGGGCCGGGATGGAGACTTTCAGGCATTCTGAATAATTCAAGTACGATCCGCACAGCCCCATCATTTAAATTAAATTACGATTGTAACATTTGAAGTTTTCACGGCGGTGACTATGAAGAATGCCGTCTTCTGGGATATGGCACCGTGTGGATCTTGTGTGAACAGCAGTTCCTCCGAAACGTCGGTTCACACAAGATTCACACGGTGCCACATCCCAAAAGACGGCATTCTAAATTGCCCGACCTCCCCCCCACTTCATTTGTTCTTCTTCTTGTTCTTTTAATTTGCGTTCATATTTTGTTATCGTGTAGCTCGGTATAGCGAGGGCCAACGGGCTAGACGGCCCGTGTTCAATTCCTGGCAGGGACAAGAGATTTTTTTCCCTTTTCCACACCATCCACACTGGCTCTGGGACTCATCCAGCCTCCTATCCAATGGGTACAGGGCTCTCTTTCCCAGGGGTAAAGCGGCCGGAGCGTGAAGTTGTGTTCTCATCATTAGTACCGAGGTCAAGATTGGTGGGGCTAAACCGCCACTTCACCATACGTCTTCATGGCGTGGTTTTTAATTAAGCACGGGGACAACTTTATCTTTACCTTAACTTGTTTACACTAACTGAATTCAGCCGTTGTATACAAATCATGTTCTACTTCTAAACGAAAGTCGCAACATTTGAAGCTGCGGAGTCGGTAACAAGCATGAAGGAACCGTTGCTTGCACCCTCACCTCTACACCTAACATGTCAGTGTCATTTTGTAATTACCGTCCTAGAACTTGGCCGGGAATGGATGAATATCTAGTATTTATTCACTTGGAACTGAACCGATTTTTGAACAAAACAAATTCAGTGGCTTTAGTCCGCAAGTGAACTATACCGACCGAGCGACCGCCGCTTGTCGGAGAAGTTAGTGCCGACTTTAGCGGATAGAGGGTGTCGCGTGATCAGGGCAACGGATCCCCACCGCCGTTAATTTCGGTTTTCTAAACCGAGCTGCTATTGCCTTGAAATAGCTCCTCAGTTATCCTGACGAGAATGAGTGGTCCCCGTTCCAGACCCACTGCTTCCCAGAAAATGTGGTAGTGCCGGGAATTGAACCCGGGACCTCTGGATCTGTAGCCAGAAACTCTGACCACTAGCCCACAGAGGCGGTCATCGATCTTTGAATCGTGATACGAACCAGTTTTTGAGACGATATCATACGTCAGTACGCTTGGGGGATTTCTCCGTCGGTATAGTGGCTGAGTCCTCTGTCCAGATCGGCTCTGGAGCCTGTCCATCCTCCTGTCCAGTGCGTACCCGGAGCTCTTATCCCACGGATAAAGCGGCCGGGGTGTGACGCTGATCAGTCACGTGCATCTAATATCGAGATTAATGCTTGGGGTTATAGTTGACCTCCACTTCTCCATAAATCTTAACGGTATGGTGCTTAATGTAGCGCAGGGACATCTTTAACTATTCCTCTAGTCTGTTTCCATGGTAACATGAATATTCTGTCCTGTAAACTGCATGTAGATGTACAGGCAGCTGTATTGAGGTGGCGGAAGACGTGCCCCCCTGGATCATCAAATAAAGTATTTATAAGCTACATGGCTCATGCGTAGCGTTGAAAGAATGCACAGCAGCGACTAGTGGTTAAAAATGGAAAATATTTGGTGATCACTGATCAAGAATCAGCGTTGATGCCAGAAGCCGAACGAAATCAGCAGGAAACCAGCTGATGAACCCTTAAAACTCGGTGGTTACTATATGTACCACCTCCTTTAGGGGGCACGTGGTAGCGTAGTTGGTTGAGGCACTATGCAACAAGCCGGAAAGTCGCGGGATCGAATCCCGATGTGGTGGATTTTTTCAGTTTACCAAATCCTTCCAGCTGTACTATGGCCCCGGGGGTCGACTCGGCCTCTAACACAAATGAGTACCAGGAATCTTCCTGGGGGGTAAAGGTGCGGCCGGCCGGCTGACATCCTTACCGCCATCTGTGAGCCGATTGTCTAGAAAATGTGGGGACCTCGACCTCTCACAACCCCATGGGTCTCCACGGCCTGTTACAGGGATAGGTTTACTTTACTTTTTTACTTACTTTTACCGCCTTCTTTAACTGATACTAAAATTCTACATTCTGCCCGCAGAGTGTATTTGTGTATTTCTTATGGTTTTCACGAACAGCGATTTCCCCGTGAGAATATATCCACCATATCCCTGCGAGCTGTAGAAGGTGACGAAAAGGGAACCCAATGCGTGCTGATATAACTGAGCCACCCTGTCACTGGGGGACATAAATACAGGGAGCTGGCCCTCAAAGTTGGGGGTTGGCTGCAAGGCTGACGACCTTCCTCTGTAAAAATATGATTGCGAAATCCAAATGAGCGGAAACCGGATTCTGTCTGGCAGAATCTTGTAAAGAAGGTTATGGCTCCAAAATGGCCGTTTTATTGATGACGAACCAGTATTAACCGGTTAGTCCTTGTATCGGAGACTTAATATGTTTCCTGTGAATTTAGAATTAGAATTTAGAAACCAGATCTCAAGGCTCCCAGAGCAGTCAGACGGCAGAGTTTTGTCTTGGGTCTCCTGGGGCTCACAGCGCTGGCGAGGGCGAGCAGTTCTGCAATAAAGATTCTGCATCTGTAACATTTCTTCTTTCCGTGTGTTCAAATTTTATTGCAGTAATTTATGAAGCTACTTTTGAACTTGGTCGGGGCGGAACTAACATCCAGCGGCCATGTTCTGTGTTTCGTTCCCTCTAATGATCTTGCTTAGCACTGTCTTGAACTATTAGTTGGAAAAATGTGGATGTCATAAATTTAGGACCATTAGGTTCGTTTTATTACATGGTTCTAAGATTTTATCGGAATTTTTCGACTTCTAGTAACTTTGAAACAAAACACAAATTGACTTAGAAGGAACCGTATTTCGCAATTAATTTGAATCGCCGGACACTGTCTGGTTTCTGTTCATGTTCCTGTGACCGTCTTAACCGTATTTATGCGGTGTTACAACGAATCGTATCTATACATGTGTACGATCTCCGTGATCACTTCATGGATTTCCATCTAATTTTATAGAGATGTCTGCACCAAAAGCAGTCAGGCTAATTAATTTTGGTTTCTGTCGGTCCGTCTGACATTTGTTTTGAACTTACCTCGCTTCCATTCCCCCCCCAGAAGTGGCCGTCGGACTAAGATTTGTAAGATTTGAGGTTTTCACGGCGGTGACTATGAAGAAAGCAGTCTTCTGGGATGTGGCGCCGTGTAGATATTTTGTTAACCGACGTTTCGGAGGAACGTATCACCTCCTTCCTCGCTCGCGGATTTTCTTATTTTTTCTTCTACCCTGAAGATGGAGGTGATACGTTCCTCCGAAACGTCGGTTAACATAATATATACACTGCGCCACATCCCAGAAGACTGCGTTCTTCATCGGACTAAGATTCGTACCTAACTTGACACCATATTAAGATCTTACCGGAAAGAGCTTTCGATACAATGAATGCGTAACGGTGTGAAGTGAAGTAATGGGCCTACATTCCTCCATACTTGATTATCTGTCAACAGTGCGTGTTAAAGTTGCTCAGTGTTACGAAATTTATCGCTCGTATCGCTCAGTACATGTTGAGAAGGACAAAGAGAAACTAAAATCATATTGTCACGTGTTAGTGACTAGACACGGGGTTTGGATTCATAATTTGATTTATTGAACGCTTATCTACAATACAGATCGCTACGGCACACACTAAGGCTTCTCACTCTCTTCACTAATCATTTCTAGATAGCGGCTTCTAACAATGGAGATTCCTCTACTTCCGTTATGAGGACTAACCACCAACTACGAATGCTGACTCGCAACCGCCGACTGCCCACTTCAGAGTCAGTGTTACTTTATGAATGGCGGTTTACCGCGAGTCAGTTCGTCTTTCCTTGCAACTGAACCATAGCGGTCGTAGTCCTTATGTAACATCTTCTCTGACGAGAGGATGGGTTTGTCTTTTACGAATAGGCTTGGCCTTTGTCAAATGTACATTAGTCTACATGGTTACGGGGAATGCCTTTTCTTCCCGGGAAGCGGTCAGTCCGATGAAAGTGATAATTTGGAATGAAGAATCTCTCATAGGTTTGAGACGCGTCTTCGAGAGCAGAGCCACATCTGTATGGAAGTCTTGCAGCTGTTTACTGAGCTCATGGCGCCGACTCAAAATGCCATGACTTTGAGCGGCCTATGAACTCTAGCAGCCATTTTGTTTAAGTGAAGTACCATTTTTATAATGACCATTATTTTATCTTTTTCTGACACAGCTTCACAGAGCTCTACCATGATCTGTTGCACTGCGATGGCGATTTTTAACGCGTCATTATCAGACGAACTGGGGGCCTGTACTGACAAACCTGTTGTGGCAGTTGCTTCTGCGCAGGGTCTCGTTATATAGCCTGAGCGCACACCACATAGAAAACACAGCTTCCCGCGTTTTTGTCTGGTTTTGCTAGCATATCATTTGCTGCGGAAGCATGCTTATCGGGCCGTTGCCTAGCAGTGTTCACCTCTTCTGGCTCCGCCATTCATTCATGTTATAATAAATAATAATCAGCCAATGGAATGAAAGTGCAGTTCTTTGAGTTTCTTCTCGTCAAGGTGCAGTGATTATCGCTCATGCTCCATATTCAAGAGATATGAGTTAGTTCTGTTCTAAGCCGGATCTATTGAAGTTTTTCGTCGTTTTACCCTGTCTGCCCAATCAAGTAATGGTACAGGGCCTTAAGATAAGCCTCGACTTTTCAGTTCCCACCGTATACAGTCTAGCTGATGCCATCTTTTCTCAACCTAAGTTGCATTAACTACGCACTACTTAGTTGTTAAGTAGCTCAGTCGATAAAGCTATGTGCTGCACGACCACGATCTGATTCCTGGCAGTTGCAAGAGATTCTTCTCTCTTCCACGGTGCCTAGACCGGCTGTGGGACCCACCCAGCCTCCTGTCCAATGGGCACCATGGGTAACGCGGCAGAAGCGCGAGATGTAGAATGGTGAAGCTGTACTTCCACTCCCCATAGATCTTCATGGCGTGGTGCTTCATTAATTAAGTACAGCGGCAACTTTACTGTAAGTCCACATTCTGTGGTTGCTCTGTTTAATAGCAGTGATACCGGGTCTGACTTTTAGTGAAACACAATTACTGTGAAGTCCTTTGTGTCAAGCCCAGCTTGCTGAAACGTGTTGCTCCTTTCAGACTCTTGGTGGCGCCCGAGTCCGATAACAGGCAACTAGAATTGCAGTACGTAGTTTCTCAAACGCGTACTTATCTTGGGCTTGATTGCGCTCAGTATTTATTTATTCTAGATTGCGACTAGTCTACGGGTTGGCCGACCGAGTAATCGGGGTTTGATTCCCGGCAGTTGCAAGAGATTCTCTTAACCACAGCGTACAGACCCACTCTGGGGTTCACCCAGTATGGGTACCGATGATTATATATCCCTCGTCATAAAGCGACCCGGGCGTGAAACTGACAGTTCCCTTCCATCGAAATATTAAGAATGCGTGGAGCTATACCTCCACTCCATCATGGCGTGGTGTTAATTTCAGGCCAGTAGCAGCCTTGCCTTGAATTTGCAGCCTGTTATACCGCGCTGGCTAGTCATAAAGTGGTTCCGGTCATATTTCGTTCATTATGCTCCTTATCGAAAAATATTTCAAATAAAAGCTGTAGATCATAATTAGATTGAAATTTTATGCCACATCAGTTTTGTGTACTCATAGTGGATATTTTTGTAGAAAATGTAAATATATTTGGGTTTCGTATAAAGTAGGGATTGGGATATGCTGAGTACATTGGTGTTTCCATCAGCAAGTGACTTACCTGACGAAATATGTAACAGGCGTATAAAAGACTTTATATTTTTTGTAGTCCGGGCAACAGTTTTTACGACTTTTCTTACATATCTGCTGGAAAAAAAGCACTGCGGTAGAGAACATATTTGAAGACACCTTTTCGTTAAAATTAATCAGGCCTGATATTAAGCAAATTAATAGGCGAAATCTTGTGTTGCTCTAAATTAAATTTCCATTCATTTAATTCTTCTTTCAAAATTGCAGTAAACTTCTGCATTTTATATGTCCAGCAATTAAATTAATTATTTTCCTCGGATCAGAAATTTAGAAGAAAAACTCTTCAATATTGATTTCATCTCACATTTGGATGAGTGTAAAACCCATAGACTCTCCGTCCTTTCTAGTGATAGAGTCTGCAGTCGTTTTACAAGCCTTCCCAGTACTGCTGTGAATTGCAGTTAGAATTCAGACCACACGATTCGTCTTTCAGCAAAGCAGCTGTCTGTCGACTGGTGAAGTGGCATACATTTATCACTTGGAAAATTGTTTAAAGTGATAAATTGTATTCACAAGACGTTTCTATGGTCTCGAAATACGGGAGAGTGTAATAAACGACCTGAAAGAAAGAAGCAATAAAACCTAACCAGCATAGTAACTACCTGGCCCGGCGGCTGCGCAGTTTAAGCCTCTCAAGCGTTGAGGTCACGAGGTTCAAATCTTATTCTGCAGATGGATAGTGGCTTTGTGATGGGCTGATCAGCCATGATATTGTAGCATGTCAGAACATTCGCTATTCAGAATTAACACTGACGTGCAGTTTTACTCGTATATTGTGACAGTAACATTCTTCTGGGATGTGACGCCATGTGATCTGATAGAAATTTACCAGCGTTCGGAGGAATGTAGGCAGCTGGTTCCAAATGTCGATAAGTTAGCGGACTACACGGCGTCACATCCCAGAATATGGTTCTCTTTGCTGGGGAACAGGTCAGAGAGTTTGATCCGTTCGCAGAAGAGTGAGTGGAAAAGAAGGGAAATAAAGAAAAAGAAATAGAAGATGAAGAGATGGAGACGATATAACAAGAAAAACGAGACTTTTAAAAGTAACGAAGAGAAGAAAAAACTCCGTGACCTTAGTGCGCAAGCGAACTATACCGACCGAGCGACCGCCGCTTGTCGGCGAAGGTAGTTCCAACTTAGCGGATAGAGGGTGTCACGTGATCAGCGCAACGGATCATCCCCACGGCCGTTAATTTCGGTTTTCTAGACCGAAGCCGCTACTTTTCAATTCAAGTAGCTACTCAGTTATCCTCACGAGGCTGAGTAGACACCGTTCCAGACCCACTACTCACAAAATCTGATAGCTTCAGGAATCGAACCCGGGACGTTTGGATCTGTAGCCAGGAACTCTGACCACTACACCACAGGCGGTCTGAAGAGATGACAAAGCGACCTTAAAATGTGTTTTAATCGACTCCATAATCCAACCAGAGGTCATCAATAGAAACCATGGCAGAGTGAATGAAAACAGCGTTTCTTTTTAAGTGCATATCGAGTAAGTTCACCTTCAGTCGCGCTGCAGAGTTCAAAACATTTTCTACCTACTGCAGGCCTTCCGTGATCAGAGTGTTGCATCTGAGCATGCGCAGTGGAGCTAGAAGAAGGGTATTTTTATCTTTGGCGAAACAAATGTCCGTTCTTGCATTACTTGTTTCCATGTAACTTAATCCCATGTTCCAATCAGTCAGAAACATAAAGCACGCTTCAAGATCAAGCCCGAACCAGTTCTGCAGGTACGATCTTCAGTACCTGACAGGTCTCAGGTTCATTGGCTGTGCACTCGTATTTCCAACTGCACGAGACCAGCATACTGCACGCTAGATAGCTGCAGGATTTCTGTCAGGCCTTCGTGGCCTTCTGCGCATTCTTTGCCAATAATGAAATCACTGCATTAGCAGTCCCCCGCGGAACCTATATGAAGATATGGAGACAAGTTGCAACTGATTTAGTTTATTTCATTGTGTTGCTTATCTTGTTGTTAAACCCGTGACATGTTTCGGTCTTACCATCTTCAGGGCTGTACCATATTAGAGGAAACTTCAGAAACTATGTGTGAAGGAATAAAGTATCTGAGCCATAAATTTCTTATGAAGTTAAAACTAATATAACGTTAACATCCATTGATATGGGTCGTAGTTAGTTGTGTTGTTCCGTGTTGTATGTTGGTGTTTCATTAGATGTTTGTAAATATAACAGCGATGTCAGGTTCTAAGTGAAGATTTCTATTTTTTTACTGTCATATATAAGTATTATTTCCTATTAGCATAATGTAATATAAGTTATCAAAATATTTACCGATAATCTGGAGCTCTGCGGTTTTGTTTTGGTTCTTAGTACGCGAAGGATCAAATTGTCTGGGTGCTTGGGGACTTGTATGTGGTTGGATTTGTGTGCGCGCATGATATGGATGCCATGACGTGATTCCGTTCCTAGTATAGTCTTTTTTGGCTTATCGTACGACACTGTTGGTATCAGAATAGTGTCGAATGGTAGGCTGTTTGGTGAAGAGTGAATTTGAAGGGATTTTTGGAAGTTGTCCGGGTGACTGAGAAAGACCACGCATACTTCAGAATAGCCGGTATTCCTGCCGAGATTCGAGTTTAGTGCCCCCGCTCGGTCTCTGTGACTTGTGTCAACTGTGTACATGATTTAGATGAAAGGTGGCTGTTTGGCAACTGGACAGTGTTAGGCGGGGCCTGGACCTACAGTCCTGGCTGAACTTCCAACCCTGTATCCACCAAATTAGGGCCATCTGTTGCAAGGAGGTGCGTTGTCATACACGAGTAATAAAGAATACGTCCCGATGGGTTGGCGTTATGTACTGTTGTAGGCGTAATCTCCATCCGTTTCACATAAGACATGCTAATGAGTATTATTGTGCTTTACCTGAAGCAGGTCGACAAGTTAACGGCCTGAAAGTATGGCGTCTACCTTTTTATAGCTTTCGAGTGTACCAACTCTCTTGCAGCAGAACTTGAATGTCCATCGCATCCAATGCCTGCCATTGCGATCTTTAAACTGTCAGAAACTTCTCTGGGGCTGGATCATCATCAGGTAGTGACGTTAATCATTGCTTCGTCATCATGTAGTGACGAAGATAATTACGTCATCACCAGAAAGTTACCAGACTATGTATTCAGCATACTGTCACGTGTCTGGGGTACGCGTGACGAAAATAACAGGTTCTAGTTCGGATGATTGGATTTATTAGCTCTTCGGTTACGGGCTCTTTTAATTACAATTAATGCAGCGCTCTTGCCGATTTACTGTATTCCACCGTTCCACAAGCATTAGGATTCCCAGTCTTCAGTATTCGTCTCCTGGCAACGTATATCAACGCAGTCCCATTCCCATATTCTCTTATATCCTCTCTGCACGGACCCCAGAGGAAACACATGTCATGTGTCAGACTGCGAGTTCATTGGTCCGTTAGCAGCACTGGGCTTGACGCGGGCGACAGACAACACAGCCTCTATTGTTGCGTAACCTAGCAACGGACTGTTTACCAACCTGTTGTCTAGCAGTGGGTGTGCATGTAACAGTACCATGGGAACCACTCGCCATCCTGGAGGTCTCGTTGGATACACAAGGGTGCCCGCTGAAGGTTCAGGTAGGCAATAGCCTGTTTCATCGCCCTCGGCCAGAAACCTGAGCCACAGTCTGTATAATGGCTGGACGGCTGAGGGTCGTAGCTCGAGTCCGGGTAGGGTAAATATTCTTCTCTCCACGTTGTCCAGACCGGTCTGGGGCCCACCCAGCCTCCTTTCCAATGGGTGCCGGGCTCTCTTTCCCCGGAGGCAAAACAGTCGGGGCGTGAAACTGACCACCGACCTCCAACTGTACACATCCAGTCCCCGATTTTCATGGCGGAGGGACAACTTTACAGTCGTTCCACTCAGTACCAGGTTTGGAAACCTGACGGTCAGGCAACTTCTTGTGCGCTTCAATGTTGCGGATGGTCTAACATCCGGGAGATATATTTTTGCTGTCAGAAATAAACACGAAGCTTATCATCTGTGATGAAGTGCCTAGACTGGAGCAGGGCTGCTTAACGCGTCAGTAACGCATCTTCCTCACCTTGTTCAAATCTCGGCTTCGGACCGGTCAATCTGTTTTTCGTATGTAGGATTTGAGGTTTTCAGAGGGGTGGCTGTGAACAGTACTCATACTCTCTTCTGTAGTATGTTGGAAGTCAACCGACGTTTTGGAGGAACATATCGTCTCCATCTTCAACGTCGAAAAATAGGCTGAGTAAGAAATCATTGCGAAAGCAGTTGGCAGGCGCAGCCAGAAGTTTTCATGCTCTTCTTAAAGCTGTCTCCAGGCAGATGAAGGGTTGATACCTTGAAGTATGCTTCTGTAGTTGCCATGACAGTACCAGACCTCTCTGTTTACATGTTTTAGGCATACTCTTGAAGCTTCGATAAAATTTGATAAAGAAGGCTATGAACTCATTTATCGAAGCGAATTTCAATTTCGTGAGTATAGGCCCGCTAAACGAACTTTATATGTTTTTCTCTCGAAGATAATTAACTGTCCAGACAGATTGTACGAGACATGAAGAAATATAGCTTATCTTATTACTGCATAATGAGGAGCTTCATAACTTCTACTCTTCTCCAAGTATAATTAGAATGATCAAGTCAAGGAGGATGAAATGAGCAGGGAATATAGCACGAATGGGAGAGAGGAGGAATATATATAGGATATTGGGGGGAAAGCCAGAAGGAAAGAGACCACTGGGAAGACCAAGGCGTAGGTGGGTGGACAATATTATAATGGACCTTAGAGAGATAGAATTTGATGGTATGGATTGTATTTATCTGGCTCAGGATAGGGACCAGTGGAGGGCTTTTGTGAACACGGTAATGAACCGTCGGGTTCCGTAAAATGCTAAGAAATTCTTGAGTAGCTGCAGAATTGGCGGCTCCTCAAGAAGGGCTCAGCTCCATGAGTAAGTAAGTAAGCTTATCTTAGTAAGATCTTGGGGATACAACTTCTTTTATTTGAAACATTTTACAGTATGGTACGTATTTAGCGAAATACAGGGGATTTTTTTTTCACGTTTATGTGTAGTTAAATGTATCTACCGTAGCTCCGACAGTTGCGTATTTGTATATGCAGTATATAACACCAAGACCAGTGTAGGTAGAGCAAAAT